>NC_061115.1:131122954-131204963 GCF_002878395.1 Capsicum annuum
AAAATATAAGTATAAGAAACCAAGAAAAAGATATTATGTAAAAATTAGAAATATAAAAGTGCATATAGGAGAAAGAAATCTATAAAAGAATGTACTTGTTATAATTGTGGCAAACTAGGACATTTAGCTAGAGATTGTAAAATCTCTAAATACCCAAAAAAGAAACAAATATCAGAAATAAAGATAGAAAATGCAGAATATATGCAAATAGATTATATAGATTACGAATTAGAAAGTAAATATAGTATATATGAAATTTCAGAAAATGAAACAGATAATGAAATAGATAGTGAATTAGATGAATCAAATGAATGAAGACGATATAAAAATAATAACAAAGGAAGAATACTTAAATGAAGAAGGAACAAATCAGAAAATAATATTTAATAATAATATATTTGATGAAATAAAAGGAAAAGAATTAGATTTAAGTTTAAAAAAAATTTTTAAAATACCCACAATAAAAAACGTATTTAGTAGACGAAAAGAATAAAACTACGTAGTAAACCAAAACGAACATGTAATAGACTGTAGATATGCAAAAGGTAGAGCTAGTATACCACTAGTAACAAAAAGAATAATTAATAAGGAAATAAACGATATAAAAAGTAAAGACCCAATTAAATATGTACGCCTTGGAGGAATAAAGATATTAATAAAAACATGTTTTAGAGAAGGAATAGATACACCAATAGAATTATATTTAAAAGATGATAGAATTATAAATCCTATAGAAAAAAATATAATAACCGCCACAAGAGAAAATTTAATATACCAAA
Organism: Capsicum annuum; assembly: GCF_002878395.1. Classification (NCBI taxonomy): domain Eukaryota; kingdom Viridiplantae; phylum Streptophyta; class Magnoliopsida; order Solanales; family Solanaceae; genus Capsicum; species Capsicum annuum. Next base: position 131,123,734 of record NC_061115.1, read on the forward strand.
AACTTAAATTTCTAATAAGTGCGAATTATTTAGTGGCAGTAACGGATAAAAACATAGATAAATCATTAGTATTATATTTGAAAATATCAGAAATAGAACTAACCCCAGGAAATAAAATATTTACAGCAAGATGTAAAAATCTATATGCATTAACAACAAAACATAAAACAACGAGAAAAAAATAAAATTAATAAAATACAAATAGAAAGTCCCTTTGAACAATTTGTAAAAATAATTGATAACAATTATTATAGTTATAAAGACATGGATATAGAAGAAGATTTAGAAATAATAAATGATAGAATAAGTACAACAAAAAGAATAGCTTTCGAAAAAACAGAATCATCAGGATCATCGAAAAGAACAAATTATAAAATAACTTCAATAGTTAATTTAACTCAATATAATATAATGGGAACAATAAATGCAAAAAAATATTTAATACTTCTAAATACAGGACAAGAAGAAAACCATATAGCAAAATACATAGTGAAAAATGAAGAAATAAAATCTAATAGTAATATATGCCCAGATCTACCAAGAAGTTTAATAACTACTACAGATACAACAGAAAAGGAAATAATAATAGGAGTTAGAAAAATAAAAATAGAATTTGAAATAAAGGAAGATATGCAAAAAGCAGACATAATATTAAGAATAAAATGGTTAGAACAAGTAAAACCCTACAATATAGAACATACACAAATTACCATAACCTATAATAGAGAAATTATTAGTAAAAAGAGCTTTGACATGATATGAAAATATATGTACTTATGAAAATAATAGTAGAAGGATATTATAATTGATATTATACACCTATGATAGGTACATGAGCAGAAACCAACTTATGTAGATATAATTGTTTACCAGAAAACAAATGGGATAAGCTAAAAACACTAATAGTTGTAAAAGGATTTAATAATGAAGGAAGCTTAATTACCTATAAAGCTAGAAATGTAAAAATACAAGTATGGGATAAGATATTAACAATACAAGAGATCTCTAATTATGAACTAACATCAAAAGATAAGCTTTTAGGAATGCCGTTTTTTGATAAAATATACCCACATATAATAACTAAAACACTCTTGTGGTTTACAACACCATGTAAACAAAAGGTAAGAGCAAAAAGAGTTATTAATAAAATAAGAAAGAAAACTAATTGGATAAAAGAAAGTGAAAAAATCACACAAAAATTAAAAAATATAAAGAATACTGAAGACACAAGAGAACTAGTTATATTTTCAATAAATAAAGAAGAAATAACTATCTTTTCAATAGATAAGGTAGAAATAATAAAGAAAAAATTAAGACAACTATACAGTGAAGATCCATTAAAAGGATGGGAAAAACATAAAACTACTGTAAAAATTGAGCTAATAGATAAAAATAGTATAATAATCCAAAAACCAATTACATATAACTTTGATGATTTAAAAGAATTTAAAATGCATATAGGTAAATTATTAGAAAAATAATAAATACAAAAAAGCAATAGTTAACATAATAGTCCAGCATTTATAGTAAATAAATACAGTGAACAAAAAAGAGGAAAATGTAGAATGGTTATGGATTATAGAAACCTAAATGCAAAAACTATGACATACAATTATCCAATACCAAATAAGATATTAAAAATAAGGCAAATACAAGGATATAATTACTTTAGCAAATTTGACTGTAAATCAGGATTTTACCACCTAAAGTTAGAAGAAGATTCTAAAAAATTAACTGCGTTTTTAGTACCACAAGAATTTTATGAATGGAATGTGTTACCATTTGGATATAAAAATGCACTAGGTAGATACCAACACTTTATGGATAGTTATTTAAACAACTACCTAATTGTACAGTATACATAGATGATATACTATTATATACAAAAGTTAAAGAGGAATACTTAAAAGTACTAGAATAATTTGCAGGTATAATAAAAAATTTAGGAATAAGTTTAAGAGAAAAGAAAGCTGAAATTATGAAAAATCAGATAGAGTTTTTCGAAATATAAATAGATAAAAGTGGAGTAAAAATGCAACAACATATAGTACAAAAAATAATAAATTCTAAAGAAGAATTAGATACAAAAAAAATTATAATCATTTTTAGGATTAGTAAAATAAGTAAGAGAATATATACCAAAATTAGCAGAAAACCTAAAGCCATTACAGAAAAAATTAAAAAGGATGTAGAGTATAATTACAACGAAGAAGATAAAAAACAAGTTCAGAAAATAGAAACACTTTGTAAAGAATTACCAAAATTACAATTTGCAAATGACAATAAAAAATTTTCATATATAGTAGAAAAAGATGCATGTGAATATAATTATGGAGGAATACTTAAATATAGATATGAAGAAGAAAAATTAGAACACCATTGTAGATACTACTTAGGTACGTTTAATGAAACTGAAATAAATAGAAAAGAATTATGCTCATTATATAAATGTTTATTAGAATTTGAGCCATATAATGTATAAAACAAGTTTATTGTACAAACAAATAATACACATGTACGTTGTTAGTTAACAAAGAAAATACAAAATTCTGTTAAAATGAAAGAAATTTTAAATATATAACTTTTACATTTACAATTGAAGTAATTAGTACTAACAAAAATTTTATTGCAGATTACATATCAAGACAAAGCTACACAGACTGATATAATAGAAGATGATACTTTAGAAAAGATACTTAAAACACTAGCTACACTTTCACTGAAAGTGGACAGTATGGGTAATGAAATAGAAAAGCTAAAGACTAATAAAGTTAAACTGAAGTATAAAGCTATGACTCAGATAACTCAGTAGTGTGCAGAGCTATGTCGATCGGAAGACAATAAAATTCCAAAGCTAAAAAGAGACGTTGGGACACTCGATAAAACCCATAACGTTTATCAATCTACAACTGCAGGTACAAGCAAAGGAGTTAGTGGATTAAGATATCAGAATATGAACATGAACAAGATATTTGAAAAATCATTTATACCAAACACATAAAAAGACCCCTTGTTCATACTCCCACAAACTACCACATATCTAGAAAGTTTAAACCAAGATAGAAAATCCTATAACCATATAACTCGAGCATACATAGAAAATATCCACAAAATATAGACTTACCTAAACCTTAAACTCAGAGCCACAAATATCCAAGAACCAAACACGAACTATTAAACCCAAAAATTACAAGGTTAAAACAAGTTAATCTCACTACCGAAAACCAACCCAAGATTAGTTAAAACTTGTTTCAGTTATGGATTATTAAATACCATATATACCCAAGAAGGAGATGAACTAACAGCAATACCAGAATTATATAGAGCATTCGCCACCTATAAGAAAATAGCTAAAGGAAATCTATTGTTTATAAAGTTTTATACTACAATAGTAGAGATATTACAAGAAAAAATTAAACCAGTTATACAAGTTGTAAAAATAGAATTAACCAGAGATATGATTATACCGAAAGATATTGTTCAACAACCAGAGATACCTAAAGTTCAGATACCTGATTTTTATGGAAATAAACAAATTATTGGAATATCTTCAATTGTTCAAGAACTAGCAAATAACTACCTAAATGGGAACCCAATATGGAGTTATTATTCAAGAGATCATAAAATGATTTATTCAAATTCAAGGGACCTACGACAGTCAGATAAGGAAGAAGCTAGACAGTGGATTTTGACACAACTCAATCCAGAAAAACAACCAACTACAAGAGAAATTAGGAAGAAATTTATTTTTGTAGAAGTATTAAGAAGATATTGCAAAATGATAGGACACAAATATCCAGACCATCTATGCTCAAAATGCAATGGTGAAAATAATGTGATTCCAGAAGTTCTGCTAGAATGAAAGCAGATAAAAATGAATAAGGACAACTGGAAGATACACGACAAAAGATAAAAAGAAACATGGACCGATGGAAAAATAAAGACAAAAAGACAAAAACATTACTGCTAAGAAAATGACATATGACTTAACAAGCTAAGTTTTTAACATACGTAAATATAACATTATGTAGCATTATAGCCTTTTGACTTTTTTGTACAGATTACCATTATTGTATAGCCTAGTCTTTATTATTTTTGCCTTTTATAGGATAGGATTTCTTACTTTTATTCCTTTTAGGACAAATGTAAAGTTAGGACATTATTAGTTTTTTATTTTCTTGACAGATGTAAAGTTAATAGTGTAAATAGTTCACACGTTTTAATCTTTTAGGATTATAAATATGTAAGTCATGAGGCGATCTAAGGTAAGACTTTCGTGTGTCGAAAGCAAGCCTTCTCTCTTGTACAAAGAAAAGTTTGAATATATAATAAAAACAAATATATTTCTAACGAAAAGCTATGGATGAGCAAAGCACAGATTTGTCAAATCTACCAGAACTGGTATTTTCATTTATAATTATGAATTGCTGAATTCAGAAATTCTCGACAATCATGATATAATAAAATAAGCTCATGTTAGTTACTTTATAGTAGAATTATTCAAAGAATAGCATGTTAAGAAGTTTATTAGCAAAGTGGAAAAGAAAAAAAATTCTCAAGAACTATGTCATCCTATAGGTGAAACCAGTGAAGCAAAGAAGCCATGATAGGGGAGTAACCAGAGTAGAGGCGTTGTTTAGGGAAAAATATCCTGATTACCATGGTAATAGTGACTGAAGAACATGTTATTTAAGAATAATCTAGTATATCGTGATCTAAGATAATCATATTTATTATGTATATGGTTGGAAGAAATATTTTGAAAATAGTATTCTATGAAATAAAATGACTACCTACTTATCAGATGAGATGATAGATAAATTTAAGATACTTGTTTTGTATGTACTTAAGGATATAGAAATAGAAGATATAAGGAAAATTATATACGAAAAGTTATTTCATTTTAATGAAGAGTTATTAAGTTCTATAGAAAACTTACACTTATATAATGATAGCTACTGCTCATATTTAGATAGTTATTATTCAGATGGATATTATACAGATTAAAAATGTTAGAATATAAAAGAAGAATTAGAGAAAAACAAAGTTGGCTATATGAAGAAATTGATAATAGAAACCAGCTTAGTGGTGTTTCAGCTTATTTCTAGGTTTGACCTTTTACCATAACTTACTTATATTATCTTTTATCTTATCATATTTATATCATAATTTAGCTTAATTGTCCGATGATTCCTACTGAGTACCCATGGTTTTGGTACTTATACTACACTTCTTTACTTCTTGGTGTAGACCCAAGTACTAGTACTCATTGCTGATATGACATTCATGCTGGGTTGATTTCAGAGATTGGGTGAGCTATTGGAGTTGATGTTGCCCTTTTTCCTTCTATTATCCATATCTAGTTTTTCATTTTTCGAGACATATTGTATTTGATAGTTTTAGTATTATGTTTAATTTGTAGTAGCTCTGAACTGACATTATTAGGTTGTGGGATAACTGTTGAGTTTTTATATATCTATTAACCTATTATTGTTACAACCCAAAAACCGTAGGTCATGATGACACTTGTCGCAGCAAGCCTTTACAAGTAACCCTATTACCCAAAAAGATATAAAATGAGAAAGTCAATAACAAACCAAGGCAAGACCCCTAGAATGGAGTCGAACCATAGATATATTATGTAACAGTGTAAGAACTAACTAGTACAACTCGAGGTAAAAAATAGATAAGATATACAAATAGGAACAAAATTCTATCTATGAATACAGGTAAGACATAGTCTAGATAAGAAAATGTAAATGTCAACTTTGGATGCATATATCAATCGCTACCTCGAATGGGCTCCAAATACTACTGGAATCAACTATTCATGCAGTGCACTCTTGACTGGATCAACATCGAAAGGGTGCTATGAGGATAAGTACGGTCCACGTGTACCTCATAGGTATCATAGGCCGACTGAATAAAGTTTAAAATAAAGTTTATAAACACAAACTATTGACACGTTACCTACAATTAGAAAATGTCCCAAATGGTAGTATAAATAGTCTCCACTTACAATTATACTATAAATATATAAAAAAAATACGAGGAGGGAAAGAAGGAATATATGTATACATCAAATAAAAGTACAGGAAGGTAAAAAAAATGGACAGATATCATGTCTAAGACAAAAAATACAATCACAGTGTAAACACAATGTATTAAGTGAAATGAAGATGATGATGATGATGTGATGCACAAGGTTGTAGCATAACCTCCATATACACCTACGGATCTAAAGCTTCAAAATATAAGACCCATGGGGTTTCGTAAACCTGTATACAACCTATATCCATATCTCCTCTCAGGCATATACATCGATAGAAGGTTTTAAAGGTGTCATATTTTCTGTCAGAAAAACCAGTATTTCTAGTATTTCCACAGTGGTACTAGTTTTTCATGAATGGATAACCAACAAAAATGAGAGTATCCAAAAATCCAACCAATATACCAATCACGTGAGCCAAAAATCCAATCAAATCAACCAACCATCCATGATCCAATATAATCCAAAGAAATAATCAAGTGAAATATGCAAGGAAATGGCATTGATACCACAGGATTTTTAAAAAATCTAAGCTTTTTCCAATCAAAAAGAGTGTAAACAAAAATACATTTATCAATACCAAGCCTACAACATCATAAAAGACCTCACACAATCACACATAGAAAATAATGTCTCAGACCACCAAATATTATTCACATAGGCCCCCACACGGGCATATAAATCACTTAACACATTTTTCATGATACAATCCCATACCCATAATATGTTCTTACATCATTATTAACTATCCAATCTAGTCTGAAGAAAGTTAAGCCATAACCTACCTCAATATTGAAAATCGATCCCAAAGTCATCAATTAGGAGCTATCCCCTTAGGAACAGACCCACAATCACCTAAAATACACAAATATAGTATCTACGGAATAAAAGAAAGTCATTGATACCTATATTGGCCACTTTCGAATTGGGGTCAAAATGGATCCGCGAAATGGATTTTCTAAAAAGAAGGGTAAAACTAGAATTTTTTTCAAAAATATATTTTTCATGATTAAAGTAACTCAAGAAGAAAATACAAGTGAACATGGGTTGAAATTGGGGTTTAAATCAAAGTAATAAATTTTTTTCCCTTTCGAGGCAAAATCCCCAAATTCACTTTGAATCCAAGTTTTAACGAAGTTTAGATGATAAAAATGGAAACAAAGTAATTGAAATAAGGATTTGGAGCTTACCCAAGCTTAAGAATGGTAGAATTGCTCAAAAACTTGAAACCTCAAGCTCCAAGTATTAGAAATAGAGAAGAAAAGAAGAAAGGATTATATATACCAAGGGTCATAGGTGCTGCTAATGTGGGCAAGTGTACGCTTTAGCGGTCACAACTAAAATGGTCAAGTACCACTTTAGTGGTACCAGGCTAAAGCAACCAGTTCGCTAAAGTGGACAAGGGCCGCCTTGGAGCCCTATGCTAAAGTGGATACGGGATGCTAAAGTGATCATCCCCACTAGTAGCCAACTGCTTAAGCGACCAAATATCCTTTTAGCATCTGCTACTAAAGTGGCCAAAGTTGTGCTTTAGTGGCTGCACCAGCTGAGGTAAACCAGTTAGAGACTTAGAGAATTTTAAGTCTCTGCGGACCCCTCCAGATTCATCCCAAATCTTGAGAAAACAAATAAACTATGCTTGCCTATAAAATTTGATGCTTTGAATTCAATGACGATATCAGATTTTTGAAAAATCATCATTTTCATTGAGTTGACCCCCGAAACCTAATTTTACAACTTTCTAAATCGAGGGTTCAAATGAGATATAAAATTCGTAGAAGTAAACCAACCATGTTACCAACTTAAAATATACATTTTTGACCTATTGTCATAGTCAATTTTTCCATTCGACGCACAGATTAATAAATACTGACCAAAGTTAACTATAAAGATTTTTAAGCTATCAAAAACAACATTTCCACATGTCACACAGAAATGTATTAGGAACTGTGGGAACTGTGCCATACTTCCCAACACTCCAGAAATATTACAATCTAATCAGAGGAGAGTTAAAATGGTCAAATCACATACTAACACATACTTTACACAAAACACCAAAAATCAGATCATTACATTATCAACCATTAAGAATCTAGTTCTTCTTCGAGCTAAGGGCAATAGAAAATACCTGAATCAGTGAAAAGATAAGGATAAATATTACGCATATCTAACTCAACCGCCCAAGTAGACTCATCTATAGGTTGATGTCGCCACTGTACCTTAACCACACAAATAACTCCTGAATATAATCATCTAACATCTCTGGATAAGATGGAGACAGGCTCCTCAATAAAAGATAATTGTTCATCAAGCTGAACCGAGTCCCAATGAATGACATGAGACTCATATAGAACTCCTAAGTATGGAAACATGAAAAATTGGATGAACAACTGATAAATTCGAAGGCAAAGCCAACTCATAAGCCATTTAACCAATAGTTTGAAGGATCTCAAAAGGTCCAATATACCTAAGGTTAAGCTTACCCCTCTTCACAAACCTCAATACATCCTTCATAGGAAACACTCAAAAAAAGACATGATCACCATCATTGAATCTTAAGGTACAAAGCCTATAATCCACATAGCACTTCTACCTACTCTGAGCTGCTTGAAGTCTATCCTGAAAGATCTGAACTCTATCAAAATACTCATGAAGTAAGTTGGTACCTTGAGGTTTAACCATAAGATCATTGAACCAACTAATTGGAGAGTGATAATTCTCTCCATACAAAGCCTCGAAAGGATCTATCTCAATGTTGGAATAATAGCTATTATTATATTCAAACTCCACCAAGTCTAGGTATTGCTTCCACTAGCCCCCAAAGTCTATCACACAAATGCTAAGCATATAATCCAAAACCAATATAGTCTAGTCTGATTGACCATAGGTTTAGGGGTAAAACACCATGCTAAGATCAACATAATTACCCAACTCCTTCTAAAACTTCTTCCAAAAGTAAGATATACACACTGGACCTTAATTCGAGATGATAGACACTGGCACCCCATGAAGATGAACTATCTCATGGATATAAATAGAGGCCAACCTTTTAACACTGAAGGAAACCTGAACTGAAATAAAGTAAGTAGATTTACTCAATCGATCCACAATGACCCAAACATTATTACAACCACAAGAAGTATGAGGGAACCCAATCATAAACTCCTTTGTGATCCATTCCTATTTTAACTCGAGAATGGGAAACCTCTAAAGCATTTCACTAGGTCTTAAATGCTCGACCTCGACTTGCTGGAAACATAAGCAATGAGCAAAAAAATTTGGTACTTCTTTCCACAAACCACCCCACCAGTAATGCCGCCTCAAATCAAAATACATCTTAGTCACTCTCGGATGGATGAAATATCTCAAACAATGAGCCTTCTCCAAAATCAATCTAATCCAATCATCCACTCTCGTCAAGAAACTATCTGGATCAAACGAGGCTTCCTTAACCTCACCACTCAACATCTTATATCCAATCACTCTCAACCCAACATCATCAAACCGATGAGCCCAAATCTGTTCCATTAAAGAAGATCTAGCTCCACAAATCCCAAAACATTCCCATGTGTTGACATATCAAGCTTAATCATCTGGTTAGCTAAATAATGAACCTCTAGGGTGAAAGGCCTTTTGTGGATCCAAAGATGTGTCAAGTTGCCCATGCTAGTCAATATTTAGCTCAAGATAGCTACAACCACATTAGCTTGCCCAGATGATAAAGAATAGTTAAGTCATAATCCTTAAGAAACTCAAGCCAATGATACTGCCTCATATTAAGACTCGTTGGGTGAAAAAATACTGAAGGCTATGATGATCCTGGAAAATCTCACAATGGACTCCTTACAAGTAGTGTCTCCATAACTTTGAAGCAAAAATAATGGCACAAAGCACCAAATCATAGGCAGGGTAATTCCTCTCATGGGGATTACACTAATGACAAAACATAAGAACTCACCTTACTCTTATACATCAACACAACACCTAACCCAACACCAAAAGCATCACAAGAAATTATAAAACCTATGCCTTACTTGGGCAAAGTCAAGAAAGGAGCTGAAGTCAACAAATCCTTGAGCTTTTGAAAGCTCCCCTCACAATCATCGAACAGCTGAACAAAAATTTTATTCTTTGTTAACTTGGTCAGTAGAGTTACGATTGATGATAAACCCTCAACAAAACATTGTTAGTAACCTGCTAAACCAACAAAACTCTAAATCTCGATAGGAAAAGTAGGTCTTGCCCAATCATGAACCATTGTAATTTTGGCCAAATTGATCATAATACTATACTTGGTCACTAAATAACCCAAGAAAGAGATAGACTATAAACAAAATTCACATTTAGAGAACTTATCATACAACTTCTCATCTCTCAATATCTGGAGCACAATCCACAAATGCTCCTCGTCATCAACCTCACTCTTGGAATAAACTACAATATCATATATAAATATTATAACAAAGGTTTTAAGATATGATTGAAACACCTAGGTCATCAACTTTATCAATGTGGTTAGGGCATCGGTCAACCAAAAATTCTTGACCAAGAACTCACAATGACCGTATTGAGTCTGAAATGCTCTATTCAAAACATCAAATTCTTTAATCCTCAATGGGTGAACCTGAACCTCAAATTAATCTTTAAAAACACTAAAGCAACCTGAAGCTGATTGAATAAATCATTAATATGAAGAAAATAATACTTATTCTTAACCGCTACCTTGTTCAATTACCAATAATCAATAAACATCCATATATACCCATCCTTTTTTCTCACAAATAAGACAGGTGCACCCTAAGGTAAAATACTAGGTCGAATAAATCCCTTATCCAACAAATCCTATAATTGATCCTTTAATTCCTTCAACTCTACTAGTTCTACCTCATAAGAAGGAAAATAAACATCAACAACAAAGTTAATATCATGATTTGGAGGTATACCATGCAAATCCATGAGGAAAACATCCATAAACTCATGAACAATATGAATAGAATCCAAAAAAGGAGGTAAAAACGAATATAAGCCAAATAAGATATCTATCCCCTATCAACCAAATGACGAGTATAAAGGAAAGATATAACTCTCTTTGTTCTCGAATAAAGCACAACCTTCCAAGCTATCTTTAGCACACCGCACTGAGCTAAAGTCATGCTCTTAGCATAATAATATAGAAAACTGTGATGGGAGCTAACCAATCCATACCCAAGATCACATCAAAATCTACCATAGCTAACATAATCAGATCTACCTAGGTCTCACTCCCAACAAAATTCATAACTAAATATTAGTACACCTAATCTACTACTTAAGATTCTCTTACAAGATTAGATACATGGATAGGCACGTAAAGAGGCTCATAAGTAGAATTAAAAGCCAAAGCAAACTATGCAGACACACAGGAGAAAGTAAACCCTAGATCAAATAACACAAATACAGATCTAAAACAAAAAAAGGAGAATACTTGTGATGATGGCATTGGAGGCCTTTACCTTTGGCCTGGCAGGTGTAGCATTGCACTGACCACGTCTACTACTTGGATGGGTAGCCTCGCGATCACCACGACGCCACTACCTCTATCCCTCGCACCTTTCATAGAAACTCTACCTCTAGAAGACAATATAGTAATAACTCTAAAACATGATAGGGATAGTCCTTAGCCACATGGTTAGTCTTTTTACACACATAGCAAACCCTATGACCTAGCTTAGAAAAAAGAGTACGACTGAACTAGGAAGACCACCTAAAGATGCTAGACCAGAAAACCTACCACCTAAAATCTATAAGTCTGTCAGCACTAGTCTACCATGATACCTTCAGAAGCCTATAGAATCTTTACAGCAAAAGGTGTGACCTCCGAAATCACCCAAATAGTGCACCTTCTTGGCGCCACTCTGACATTCTTGAAGAATGGACTTAGTCCTCTTAGCATGATCTACTATACTTTTAAATGATGCTTTATACACTACCATCCGATTTGTAGAAAGTTGAAGGAAAACATCCAACCCTTTCATAAACATCCAAATCTTCTCAGACTCAGTGTAATACTGGCATAAGAATATCTAAACAAGGCATGAAAGTATGCCTCATACTTCATAATAGTCATGGATCCCTTCTCCATATGATAACTCATCTCGCATCAGATCTCTCAAAATAAAAGGGACATATCTATTCAAAAAGGAATTTATAAACTGATCCTAAGTCATCTATCGCAAACCAAGAAGTCAACAACAATGGAGTAACCTCCACTAATCCTTGACTGCATCTCTCAATTGGTAACTAGTATAAGTTACCCCATATGACTAAAGAAAAATAAAATTATAAAACTTGTCATGATAATCCATCAAGAACTCATAGGCATCATTGTCTATAACACCACTAAATCTAGAGGGACCCAAATGAGTGAATCTCTCAAATCTTTTCTAATTCTTAAAACACATAGCTATACTCACAATAATAGAAGGTATAGTAAATCTAGTTAGCTAAGAACCCATATGAGGAGGCATAATAGAAGAAGAATGAACTCTAAATCTCAAAAAACCATACTTAGGTACAAGCACTAAAGAAGAAATCACACTAAGAGTCTATAGACTACCATAAGTAGATATTGGTATAGTAGAAGTATCTATACTAAAAATAAGAGAAACACTATAAGCAGACTATAGCACAGGCACGGGTAAAATACTAAAAGCTGGAGGAACACTAGGTGAACTCAAAGGAGCACCCTTCAACCGAGTCAATAAGCAAACCAATAACCCCTCAAAAGTGAGGTAGAAGCACTTGATGGAACTAAAGTATGACCTATATATCCAACATAAACATCATATGGCTTAGGGGAGAGTTGATGTCATCTGAAACTACACGTCTAATGAAATATACAATAGTCAATGTCAAATACAGTAACCCAACTTGGCTGTGGTCGATATCATAATGAATCTCAAACTTACTGAAGTATATGAAAGTGTGGAAAAGTAAATTGGAGTTTGTAGTAATCCATAAAATCAGCCAATTGATAATTATTTTTGTTGCAGATAATCTAAAATGAACACTAGAATAGTGTTACCCCTGACTTTCTAACTCTATAAGTTTTTTGTGTTCCACCCAGCTATCTCACTATCTCACATGAAAAATTTAAAATGCTAGGTATTACCAACTATCTTATGGACTTATAGGAAAATCAAACCCTTTACCTTGTGAGTCTTAGGGGGTTACTTTACTATTCCTGGCCTTAGATTCCTGATTAACTTGCACCTTGTGGGTCTCAAGTTATTAGACAAGGGTTGATAGCCTCAAATCAATGACGTAATTCCTATTTCCCAATCTTAATCTCTATTGTGAAGACGATATCAAATATAGGCTAGTCCTTAGAGTTGGCCACCACTAAGGAAATAATAAACTTGAAGGAAATCACAATACACATGTAAACGTTGATCTAGTTGAATCTCATAATTCCCCTACTTTGTTTATCCACCAAGGTTCCCATAACCCTAGTTAAGGAAGTTAAAGTCTCATGGTTATGCAACATTACATGGAATTTGATCAAGAAAGCATTGTATTAATTTCTCAAGTATGAAAGATTAAAATCCAAAGTCTGAAATTGAATAATCCAAAAACCAAGAACAAGAGTATAAAGTGTGCAAAAATATGTAAAAGTACATGAACTATTACAATAGGACCCAAATGGTATTTATAGAGTCTTAATATAACAAAGGAAACCTAACCAAAAAAAAAAAAGAAAACTAGGTTGATAGTGGTCACACCTTAGGCAACGAGTCATTATGTTTGGTAATAACTCGTTAGCTATTGTCATAGATCTCTTTTGTCTTCAGTAATCATGACTCGTTAAGAGATGTAATGAGTCATTGGGTAGGATTCATGATGACTCCAGTGAATTTTAGATATTATTACTTTATCTCCATGCTCAGAATGACTTCTTATCACGAGTCATTTTTTGTCATTCACAACTTATGATCTTCACTCGTGTCTACCACTTGTCATCTTTTAGGACTTTTTGCTACTATTCTCAGAATATTCCATGCCATAACTCATTTTCACTTCTAACGAGTCATGGTCATCCTTTACTTTACTCCCTAAAGTGAACATCACTTACTGTTCATGTCATGACTTGGTTCATGAGTCGTTAGATCATTGAATGACTCATTACCTAGTCCACACTTAGGTGTTTTTGGAGATTTTTCATCCATTTTTCATCCATGCAACTTCTGACCTAATTTACTTATAACATACCCAAAAAATACGCCATATCTGATAAAAAATATGGCACATTAACACCCTCAACTTAGAACATTTTATTGTCATCAACCAATAAAAATAAAACAACACAAACACGATGCTTAATTAGGAAGAACCTAATAAACCTACGATAGTCAATTTCACTTTTAAGCCTATCAATATTACCCCCTCATATTTTCACTTCTCAAAACTAATACTGTGTGAAGTTATGAAGCAAAACAATTGAAACAAAGGAATTAGGTAGACAACCACACATATGTACAAACTATATTACCCAAACAAATAAGTAGTTAGAAACTTAACCCACATACCCTCACATCAATGAAGTCCCTCTCACTTAGATAAAGTATGAATGTCAATGCGAGGATAGTCATGAGACACTCACACTCAAAATGAAGTTCCACATCATGTACAAAATAACATAGGCTTACTCTTATTTTCTTTACCTTATTTTTCAGACGTCGGGTAGGACAAATATTGGGAATTTTAGTAACTAAGCCTCTTTGACACTATAATTACATTTCAAGGTCCACTTCTTAATCACTTTTATTTTATTCAATCCTTATTTCTCCACTTTTATACTTTTTTTGCACATTCAGGTTGGATGTGGTTTTTTTTCTTTCTTTTTCTTTTCATTTTCAATTTTTTTCCTTATTTTAATTCTCTTTTCTTTTTTTTCTCACTTTTTCTGCCACACCCGACCCTACTTTCTTTCCTCTTATTCAAACTTTTTTATCATACCTACTTTAAATCACACACCCTATGATAGCCACCATTGACTTAGGAGGTGCACATGTCCAAAGAGGACCAAGGCTAAAACAAGTTCATTATGAGGAAAATATGAAGGTGAAATGGTGTAAAAAAGAAAATAGGTCTTTAGCCTCAAATTTGGGATCAAGTGATTCTAATTCTCATTTTGGCAGGTTATTTTAGGCTACAAGTGGACAATTTTGAAAAATAGCCTATGATCATTTCCTATCCGACTATCCTACAACCAAGGCAAGACTAACCATGCAAGTTCTAGATTTTACAAACATAGGAAACTAAGTTGTATCTAACATACACTTGGAACAAGGTTATATCACACACTACTACCAACCTGGTTTATGCAAATGTTAGCTACAGTTATCATATGCCTAATCCTATTGTCATAACTAGATTCATAGTGGTCATATATATCTCTATCACACATAGTTCAAAACAAAAGTTTTTAGTGGTATCTCAATTAAAGCACAATCAAACATAGCATATCAACTGTCATAGATACTTATCTTTCTTAGTTAAACAAAAGCACAAAACTATACACAACAAAACACAAAACAAAAAAATACAACACTAAACTATTTTATCCTAGACATGATAGTTCTATAACAATACAACAGCTGATAGGAAAACAAGCATGATAACAAAAACCAACGATGGTATGGTAGACCCCCACCCCAACTAAGAAACTATGCACTATTCCAATGTATCTAAAATGTAAAAACTAGGGATAAAGAAATACCTAGACACCAAGGCACCAACTCATGTAGTATCAGCATAAGAAGGCCTCATAATATGAACCACTCTTAGCAGTAGTAGGCTTGGTGGTGTTTAATATTTTCAAATCAATAGTGTTATCAGTGGTGGTTGCTGCTCTCAATAATTCCTGTGGTATGAGGGAAGAGATCCCAATAAACTCAGTTGTATCTACAACCATCGCATCAAGAACTCGAGAGCTACCAGCTCCCACCACTATCTCATAGAACCTACCAGCTCCCATTTCTATCTCACAGAACCTCATCAAATGGTCCAGCTCATCCTAAATACTAGCTGCCTTATAGCCTCAACATCTTTCTTCTCACTCTTCTTACTTTTGTTCATTTTTTCCTTAGGCATTCATTTTCCTTAATTCTAGTAGTAGTGTCTGACTCTCTATCAACCCATATATCAGGAATCTCCTTCTAAACAATCTCCTCGATAATGGGTATCAATGATAAGGGTCGGGTATGCATATTTTCTATGGTAGCCTGGAGTGTGGCAAGGTCCTCATGTATCCCCTTCATAGTTGGGACTATACACCTGCCAGCTTCTGGCTTATCCACTTATTAAATCCATTAAATCAAGTCCACCTGCTCCCTATCTCAACTCTAATCTTCTTTTACACCCATAGTTTAACCCCACTATCTATATTTTTCTCTTTTTTCTAAATGGTGCTTAGTATTTTTAGCACCTCATTCAGGAATATCTTCATTACTGAGATAGTGGTTATCCTAAAAGTTAATGGTCTAGCCATAAAAGGTGGAGTCGGATTCTTGAAAGTAGCTGTTGCTCTAAGAATTGATGCTTGGACTAGGTAGTCTCAGTGGGTATTTCACTAAGATTGGTTAACCCCTTGAGTATCAATCCCATGCCTTCCATCCAGGAATGCCTCTCCTAGTAAAGTGGCCCCCTCCTTAACTACCTTGGAGGTGGGGTTTATGAAATTTAAGAGGGGGTGAATTGAAAATTTTCTTTGAGTCCACTATTAGCTCCTAACAGTCAATACTCCTACAGATCAGTGCACTTCACAAAATAGATTAGGTTTGATGTAACCAAGAAAGTAAATAATTAAATGTAAAGTAAAGAAACAGAGATTTATCCTAGTTTGGAACACCAGTATGGTGCCTACTTGTAGTCCCCCTTGGGTTTTAATTTTTCCTTAGATCGTTCAATGTCAGGATCAAGTACAATAATGGGAAACGAGTTTCAAAGACTTATTTTGTTCTTCAAATATTTTGACACATCTGTATTTTATGTTACAAAGTTGACTCAAACCTAATCTTTATAAAATAATTGTAAACTAACATTTACAAAGCTTCGTGAGACTAATATAGAGACACTACAAAATTCTTCTTGAAGTTGCATAACTCTTGTCCATATTTAGTCTTCTTCTTTCATAGTCTCTGGCTACTACTTTTCATAAGAAAACCCAAGAGATTTCTTCTCAATCAAGGATTTGAATTAATTCCTTGATTGAGGAATGTAGTCGTATGATATGTCCATATATGACTTTTACTTACGTCCATATCAAATATGTTCATGATCTTTTATTTTGTTCTTTGTAGTGATTGATGCTCTTCCAAGTTTTTTTGTGATCTTTTATTCCTTTTACTTCATTTTGATTGATCTGATCGAATACATTTTTGGGGCTGAGATTTTCCTTTTGATTACTTTTGTTTTGATTGATTTTATTAGATGTCGTGGATCTTGATTTGATGTCAATCTATTCCTAGATTCGGCTTTCTTATTTTTCTTTATTTAGTAGTCTTCTAAAATCCTACAAAGATCTATCCATTAGTTTTTATTATTATAATATAAACTTAGAAGGCTCATAATCTCCCTCTTTTGATAATGACAAATGAGTGTAAACATCTATTGACTTCCCTGTCTGTCAGCTTGCTCCCCCTGACTCATATACATATCTTGAGTATTGGTCGACAATCGTTTATCATTAGTCAACTTAACCCTCATGTTTGGTAGGTATTTCCCGAGTTTCTAATATTTTTGTCTTTCTCTCCCTATTGGTATAATAAAAAAAATAAAATAGTAGACAAGAAACAGATATATATAATCTATTAACAAGGTAGAGCAAAATAGTGGAGCAGATAATGTGTAACATATCATCTTATAATCCATCAATACAAGGGACATGACCCTCTTTTGAATAGAATGAAAAAATTTCATCATTGTTCACCTCTTCTTAATAAAGTAGGCCAGAGTATTATGCATGTTATGATACAAGGTGTCATATAATTTTTCAGCATTTTTGAAGAAAGAGGAATAAGAATTTTGGACAGAGATAGCGAGATCATTATTTGAGGAGTGGGATTGGTTCTAGAGGTAATCCATTTAGGTGAATATTAGAGTGAACAATTTTATACCTTCTTGTTTCAACCCATCAAGAGCCAACCTAAACATGCCTATGTGTATGCTGGTACTTTTCCCAAGGTCTAGAAGTTGAGAAGTTGACTCTTTCAACAGTGCAACACTATTCTCGATCACCTTAAACCAATCCTTAATCTCCTCCACGTCTTTTAAAATAGGCATCACAGGGTTAGACATAAATTTTCATAACTTAGAAAGTTCCAACCTTGCTTAGTAGAATCCTTCTTGCACCATTCATTTTATACGAGGACATACCCCATACTTCCAATCGTCTGAGAATTATAAGTGGAAACAACCTCAACTGAGGTGTAACCAGATGGATCAATAGAGTAATACTGAAGAATCTGCATAATAAGGAAGCTATATAGTAAACTGCCAGAGGTATGAGCATCATATGCATTTTCAAGTATGTTCTCACGAATCCATGATGCATAATTGATTTTGATTATCTTAAGCAAAGAGTACAGTAGAAAAACCTCTCGACCAATGACACTGCGTAAAGATCCTTTTCGGGTAATTAGTGTAGTAGCAATTATACGAGCCATAATGCTACACTTGAAATATAGTGAAAGGGGAAAAAACTGGTCGAAGCAGAGTTAGTGTCTAAAAACAATTTCTTAGCATCTTTAAAGCTAACCTTAAAATCATCGGGCCAATTAGAATTCATCAAACTGATGTTACCAGATAACATAGTATCAAAAGCATTCTTAAATAGAAAATTATTCACAATGATTCTCATGCCAATAACAAGAGTCTCGAGTTCACCACTATTAGGGGAGAGGTAAAAATTCACATAAAACATATGAACTGGAACCTTAGAGACAAAAAGTTAATAAAGAAAAAAAAATGGACAAATCTTGAAACATAAAGAAGTGATTGATATTATAAAAGTAGTCACTTAATGACGGATATAGATAATGCAACTGGGAACAATGGAGCAACCCTTAGAGGCAAAGAATTTGTCTTTGCGAGAGGATGTCCAGAACTTATACATGTCCTCTGAAGGGAGGGAAAGGAGAAGGAATTGGTGAGGTTTCTTAGAGAAAGGGGATGTATTAGGATTGGGATGATGTCTTTTGAAGAGAGTTGACTGAGAGTCCATTAAGGACTCATCATATAAATTAGAAGGAAGAACAGGGCTTTAGGAAGGGATTTGGGAAGAGATTTACAATTGGTCGCGATTGAATGGGTTCTGGTTATGGGTGATAGAGAAAGGTGAATTTTAAAAGGGCCAGATATGAAAAGAAGAGGATAGTTAGGAGATCCATAGGAGGATTGTAGGGAAAGATGCGACTGGTGGAAAAGATAGATGAGTGGAATATGAAAAGGTGTAAGGGAAAGGGTAATGGATAGAAATGAAAGGGTAGCAGTTGAAGGAGTATTCGCGAGGTAAAGAGTTGTTGAGGTAACAAAAGAGGTGTGAAAACCGGTGAGGGTAATGAAGACTTCCCTTTCAAAATATTTTTAGTAACCATATAGTTAGAGTAGTAAATAATTTTCCAAAAATAAAGTTCAAAAGTCATCAATACTAAGAATACCTTGTCTTTTTCTAAGGTAACAAAATATTTCTTCTAATAGGGGCTTTTTAAAAATATCTACCAATTGATTTTTAGAATCAACAAATGTTAATGAAAAATCACCATTTTCTACATGATCACAAATAAAATAATGCTTGATATCAATATATTTTACTCTAGAATAATGGACAACATATTTAGATACAATAATAAAGATGGTATTATCATACATAATGGAAATGAATTCAAAAAAAAATTAAAATCAAGTAATTGATGCATAATCCATAAATTTGAGTACCATAACTTCCTATAGCTATGTACTCGGCTTCAGTTGTTTAAAGTGCAATTGAAGTTTGCTTCTTGTTGTGCCATGAAATCAGGGCATTACCAAGAATTTGACAAGTTCCACTGATGCTTTTTTTGTTACTTTTATCACCTACAAAGTCAGCATATGAATATCAAATTAAGTCAAAATGAGAACAGCAACGGTACCATATTCCAATGTATTAAGTTTTTCTAAGGTATCGGATTATCCTTTTGACGGCAGTCAGATACAACTCTTTAGGAGTCGACTGGAACCTAGCACACTTACATATACTGAACATGATGTCTGGTCGATTGACAGTCCAGTAGAGTGGTTATCATATCACCCCTCTGTAAAGTTTCTTATCAACATTCTTATAAGACGAGTCTGAATCAAGGCTTGTGGATGGACTCATTGGAGTTCCATAAGCCTTTCCTTTTTCCATATCAAATTTTTCGATGAGTTCCTTTGTGTACTTGGCTTGATTGATGAAAGTGACTTTGGGATTTTATTTGATTTGTAATCCTAAGAAGAATATGAGCTCACCCATAAGACTAATTTCGAATTCTCCTTTTATCAAGTTAGCAAAATTCTCACATAGAGAGATATTAGAACTACCATAAATGATATCATCAATATAAATTTTTACAATAAGAAGTTAGAATCAAGATTTTGTATTAAATAAGTTGTATGAATTTTACCTATTTGAAAATTGTTATTTAGTAAGAAAGTACTCAATCTCTCATGCCAAGCCTTTGGAGCATGTTTGAGGTCGTAGAGTGCTTTTGATAATTTTAAAATATAGTTTGGATACGATGAATTTTCAAACCCTGGGGTTTATTTAACAATAACTTCTTCATGAATAAAAACATTTAAGAAGGCATTTTTTACATCCATTTGATATAGCTTAAAATAGTTGAAGGCCACAAAAGCTAATCAAATTTGAATCGACTCTAACCTTGCCATGAGGGAAGAAGCGTCGTCATAATCAATACCTTCATGTTGAGAATATCCTTGAGCTACTAGTCTGTCTTTATTGCTTATAACCTTACATTCTTCATTTAATTTATTTCTATAGGCCCATCTAGTTTCAATTGGGAGTAGTTTCGTAGTCTTTCAACCAAGGTCCAAACTTGGATTTGTTCAAACTGGTCCAATTATTCCTTTATATCTACGACCAATGATTTATCTTTGAGGGCCTTATCTGGTTTCTTTGGTTTAATTTCAGAAACGAGGGAAATAAATGCTTGTCTTCTTAATGATGCTCTTGTTTGCACTCAATATTCTAGATTATTTATGACGAGTTCATTTGCATAGCTAGCATCATGTATCCGTTCTATTGGAACACTTGATTTCACTGTATCTATTGTGGGAGTCTACTCTTGAGGGGGTATAGTCAACTTTCTTATGATGGCTCAGAGGTTGTTGTATTATTTTCTCTAGATTATAGATTACTCACCCGTTCTTCATCAACACTTAAAACTTATATGAGGTGATTAAACTCATCAAATACAACATGCATAGATTCCTTAAAACACAAAGTTCTTTTATTAAAGGCCCAGTAAGTACGACTAGTGGGACAGAACCCAAGAAAAATACCATCATCAATTCATGGATCAAATTTTCCCAGGTTACTCTTACCATTATTATGAGTAAAAAATTTGTAGCTAAAAGTATGAAAATAGATAATGTTGGGCTTGTTTCCTCTCGATAGTTCATAAGTCATTTTTTTTAGAATAGGTCTGATCAGGCATTTATTGATGATTGCATATGCTGTGCTCGCTACTTTAGCCTAAAAGTGATCTGGGAGATTTTGTTCTACAACATGGTACTGATAGTTTCCTGGAGAGATAGATTCTTTCACTCTACTATGCTATTTTGTCGAGGAGACCATGGTGAAAAGAAGTTCTGAGAGTATCCGTTTTGAGCACAATACTCCTCAATACCTTATTTTTGAATTCTCCTCCATGATCACTATGAATGTAAGTGATGAGGTGTACAGCTTCTCTCCATACCTTTCTATAAAATATCTAAAAATTTTTTGAAAGCCTCATGTTTGTGAGCAAGAAACATTAACCAAGTAAAACGTGAGTAATCATCATTTATAATGAAAACATATCTTTTTCCACCAATGTTTGCGGTCTTGATGAGGCTAAACAAATCCATGTTGATTGTTTGAAGAGGTTTGGTGGTAAAGACAATGTATTTGAATAATGTATGGGTCTATTTACCCAATTGGCAAGCATTATAGATGTGATCTTTTTCAAACTTGAGTTTTGGTAGACCCTTCACCAATTCCAATCTGGACAACTTCACAATGACATGCATACTAGCATTCCTAAGCTTTTTGTGCAAAAACCAAGTATCATTGGTTTGGATAGTGAGGCAACTTAAGATAGCAAAGTTAGGACTATTTAAAACATAAATATTATCAATACGCTTACCGATAAGAGAGATATTTCTTTTGTCGTGTTTGAATAAGCAGTTTTTATCTTTGAAGAAGACTCTAAATCTGGTGTCACATGTCTGACTAATGCTAAGAAGATTGTATTTAATTTCGTATACTAGATATACTTTAGTTAATTCTCATGATGAGCTGAGTTTTACTAAGCCGACTCTAATGACTTTGCCTCTAACATTGTCACTGAATTTGACTGATCTCCCATCTATTTTATTTAGATTAAAAACTCTATTTCTTTTTGGTCATGTTTCTAGGACATCTGCTATCAGTGATGCACATTCATTTATAGCTCTTATAGACCTGTTCCTATAAAATAAGAAGATTAATTTATTTAGGTACCCAAGTGGTCTTGGGTCCTTGCAGGTTAGATGTGCTTTCTTTGGGAAACCAAACCCACACATATTTAGTCGTAGTCCTACAGCTATAGTATTTAGGCCCTCTCTGTCCACAAATAAAATAGATAGGTCCCCGAGAGGATAAGGAGGTCTTGGCTACTTTAAATGATTTTGATAAGGAACTTAAATTTTCTTAAAAGAGTTTGATCTCATGAAACTATGACTTGGTGATCTCTTATTACTGTTTAATTTTATTTTTACATCATCAAGCTCTTCATGAATTTAGTCAACTTCAATTTGACATGCTTTGATTTCTATTTGATAACTTCTTTGCTCCTCTTTGAGTTTTCATTTAAATTGACTTCGCAACTCTTCTTCTCTTGAATCAGTTTGTTATATTCATCTATAAATTCTTGAAGTTCGCCAGCTATAATATTAAAATTAGATTCAAGAGTATTATAATTACAACTAATGGGTAGTCTCACCTAGCTAGATTCACCCATCGCCATGACGCATATATTGAAAAATTTTATTTCTTCTTTGGTTTCATCTTCATCACTCCAGGCTCTAGAATTTTTATTTTTCCTCGATGTTCTTCTTCTTAATTCTGGAAAGTTTTGTTTGAAGTGTTCAAGACTTCCACAGTGATAACAACAATCATTATTTCCAGTAAAGTTATTATTTTTGGCTCCTTGGGATCTTTCCTGTCTTTGTCTAATGATTTGTCTTACTCCACGATTAATGAGGGCCATTCCTTTACTATTGGCATCATCCAAAATGTCCTCTTGTTCAGATGTAGCAGCGTTAAAGGCTACTAGTTTCTTCTATTCCTCCTTATGGTACCTGCTGATATAATTTCACTTCATATGAAATAAGGTTACCTCATAATTCATCATATCTCATGTTGTGAAGATTCTCGTCTTACAGAATGGAAACCTTGGTTTGCTAAATTCTTGAGATACTTTGGCCCAACTTCTGGACTTACGGGCTATGTGGATAGATTATCCCCAATGATTTTAATTCACAGATGATCTTGCTGAATCTGGTAAACATTGTTTCAATGTTGTTATTCTCTTCCATTTCGAACAACTCATATTCATTGACCAAGGCAACAATCTTTGACTTCTTGTCTTTGATGGTTCCTTGATAGGTTACCTTATTTTTGTCCCATATTTTTTTTTGCAGTATTGGAAGTTGATACCTTGTCGTAGTCTTCTCCACTAACTACACAAAGAAGTAAACTTATAACACGTGCATTAGTTAGGATTACCTCTTGTTGTTCTTGGGTGACCTCAAGGCTTTCAAGGTCTTCTGTGTCATTACTGCTAGATTCCTTGTCTTTGTCTTTTTTCTTTTTTTTTGAGTCCTAGAATCGGCTTTGGACCCTACTTGTTGGAAACCCAAGATTCGAAGTCATTTGATTGGACAAAGATCCTAAATCTATTCTTCCAGTAAGAGTAGTGTTGTCCATTGAAGTATGGTGGTCTTGTGGAGGAGTGACCATCTTAAATAAGAGCACTAAGAATTTGATAATTTAACATTTGATCCTTGCTTACTTGTAGTTATGCAACACTATTAGTAAGACCTGCTCTGATACCAACTAAAATTCAAGAGGGAGGATGAATTGAAAATTTTTCATGAGTTAATTATTGGCTCATCACAGTTGAATCTCCTATAGATCAGTGTACTTCACAAAAGAGATTAGGTTTGAAGTAATCAAGAAAATAAATAATCAAATTAAAGTAAAGGCATAGAGATTTATCATGGTTCAGAACTTCAATATGGTTGCTACTTCCAGTCTAATTGGGTTTCAATGTTTTCTTACATCGTACGATGTTGGGCTTGAGTACAATGATGGGAAACAAGTTCCGAAGACTTATTTTGTTTTTTCATATCTTTTGACATGGCTTCATTTTATGTTACAAAGATGACTAGATCCTACTCTTTATACAGCAATTGTAAACTTAGAGTTACAAAGCTTCGCGAGAGTAAGATTGAGACGCTTTAAGATTCTTCTTGAAGTTGCATAACTCTTGTCCATATTTTGTCTTCTTATTTTATAATATTCGGATACTAATCTTCATAATGAAACCTAAGAGATTTCTTTTCAATCAAGCAATTAAATTGATTCCTTTCTTGAGGAATTTAGCCGTATGATATGTCAATATACGGCTTCTACTCACGTCCATATCAGATATGCCCATGATATTTTCTTCATTTTATTCTTTGTAGTGATTTATGCTCTTCCAAGTTTGTTTTTGATCTTTTATTCCTTTTTACTTCATTGTGATTGCATAATCTTCTGCATTTTTGGGATTGAGATTTTCCTTTTGATTGCGTTCATTTTGATTGGTTCGCTTTGATTCCGTAGATCTTGATTTGATGTCCTTCATTTCCTAGATCCGACTTCCTTATTTTCTTCATTCTATAGTACACAAAAATCCTGCAATGATCTACTTATTAGTTTTTCATTATAAAAATATAAATTAGGAGGCTAACGGTTCACAAAATCTTAAATCAAGCCTAAATTGTAGTACTCCATGGACTAATGAGCTGATCAACTCCTGTAATCTTTGTCACTCCCTCATCTAAACTTACCCACATCAGTAAGCACGGGAATTCCAGGACTATGTCAGCGTTCACTGCTTGATTGTGAATCTTCTTCTCTATCCACTTGGCTATATCTGGCTTGTATACCTCCATGATGGCCACAATCAGGACGACTCTATTTCAACTAAATACATTGTCCCCATATGTGGGATCAATATATGATGCACAAGTATCCACCAAGCCTTCAGTGTGAAGTTTAGGCTCCCCTTAGTAATCCAAGATGAAGAGACAACTATGCCAGCCACCCAAGGAGACTCCTCCGACTCTATAGCAATAATTTTGTCCATCCACTAGAAGTGAGAAATCTTGTCCTCAAAACAAATCCTCTTTAACTTTACCTTCTGCATCTCTTCTATGCGGTAGTCAATCTTATCTATGTTGGTCGGTAACTGGAACTTCGATCCATGTAGTAATCTGGTAATGTTTTTCATGGTGATGTTCACCCGAACACCTCTAATTATCAATGTCATAAAGGGGTCACCACCCTTTCACGAATGACCCTATGGACACAACCTCTTAAGCTCTACCTTATAAGCTACATATAACTCTCGTACTATTATAGGACTCTACTAGCTGTGAGGTCTAGTCATCTAATCAAAGTGGTACTGTTTGAATTGGTTGTCAGATTCAGGTTTCTCAACCATGCCTTTGTTGCTCAGCTTGCGTTCCAAATAAATACCTCTCTTTTATTTTCCTATGGAAGGGTTTAGTGACCTATCAATATTATATAAGGCCTGCATTCTGAGGTACCACCACCGTTCAAGGATGGGCACCAAAGTAGGCTCTATGGAAAGTGGTGTAATAAGTTGTGGAAGAGGTGAGATTTCAACTGGGGTATGACTCAACTCACACTCCGACTCCTCTTCACCACATGACCCCTCATTCTCAGATTCACCATTTTCAGACTCATTATTCTTTTCTGTTTTCACATCCTTGGGTCTAGACTCTTCATCCTCATTTTCTTCACCATTTTTACCATTCTCTTCAGACTGGGATGGTGAGTACGGTCGTGACTATCTAGGATGTTACATCCTTGGACTAGCCAAGGTGGTGTAACTTCCTCTGAAACCGCTTTAGTACCTCTGTGTAATTTCTTGTTAGCACCACCTCCCCTTTGATTGGGTATTCCTCCACTAACCTACTTAATTGTTCATCATTAGTGGGTTTATTCTAGAGATGATGAGTGGGGGTGAGGGCCTTTTTCTTGCCTGTTTTCTTCTTTTTGGAGTCATACTTCAATGCCATTCGTACTTGGGAGAAACATACATGTTGCTGCATTTAAGAAAAGGAAAGAAAAACAAGAGAAATATCATAACTGTTGCAGCTTCTAGGTACCTTACGAGTTAGAGTACGACTCATTACCACTAGTAATGAGTAGTTATAAGACTCGTTAGGTAAGACTATGCATAAGGAATAGTCACTAGTCAGGTAGCTAGTCCTTTTAATGACCCGTCACTAGCACTCATTGTCTGACCAAAACTATTTTCTTAGTGTCTTACCCTTCCCAGTCACCACGAGTCTTCACAATGATTCATTTAGTGTGAAAATGATTCTTTGTTTGAGTCATTATGATAACAGAAAGCCACCTTTTTTTGAACCTATGTTCCCAGTGATGACAAGTTAAGTAACGACTCGTTAGAAGACCCTACGAGTCATTATGAGTCCTGTAATATCTGAAAACATGAGTATTTGAAGGGTTGGATTTCAAATGTCACATTCCCAACATATCTACCTAGTTATATCAAGTTCACACAACCCCTCATTAATCTCCACAAACAATTCTAAGCACAAAATTCCTTACGCTCTAATTTTTATTTACATACATGTTTCTCAAGGACAAGATCAGTTATAATTCATTAACATAATTTAATCTAGGAATCAAATAAAATTTCGACATAATAAGTACCAAATCATGATATTAACATGTTACAACACAAAGTTACTTGATTGATTTGCTTGGATTCCCTGCAAAAAAGAGAAAAAATGCTTCAGAGATCACTTTCCCTAGTTCTTGAGACTTTTGACTTCGGGATATTTTGATTCGTTTGTTTGAAATGATGGGGAATGAATTTAAAGTGTTTTTATGGTGTATTTGGTTGGTTTTGGGAATGGAGGAAGTCTTTACATTTCAAATGGGAAGAAATTCAATTGTGGGAATTAATTTTCCATTTAAAATGCCAGTTTCAGATTAGGTCAACCTGATAGGCCTGTGATGTTGGAATTGGTAACGATTCAATTATAATGACTCATTACCATTGGTAATAAGTCACTCGTAATGAATCATTATCATTGGTAATGATTCGTTGACTCCTCCCTTGATGATTGGAACATTACTTGGGTCTCCGGTGATATCTACTTAATCTAATGAGTCATTGTAATTTACAACGACTCATTTTGGGAGTCGTTATGACTCTAGAGACCAATTACTTGAGAGTGGCCTGAGCTCCATCTTCCTACGTCCCTTTTAATGAGTTGTTAGGAGTGATCATTACTTCTTAGGTGACTCATGGGGAATCGGCACTAGAAATTTTTTTGCAATCTCCAGCACTGCATACTAAATGTTGAAGTTTCCCTATAATGAAATAAGTACAACACATGGGTTGCCTCCTATGAAACATTTGATTAACATCGCAGCACGAAGTGGCTAGGTTGGATACTCAAAATTCACCACACAACCCCTGGGTTGCCTCATATGCAATGCTTGATTTAATATGGTTGCACATTGCAATTGCCTTGGTTACTCAGACTTCACCAAGGTCCATATCATCACATACTTTTACCTCATCTGGGTTTCCATATAGTGCTTGAACCACGATCGATTAACTTTAAATTGGTCTTCACCATTGTGCTCCAACTCAATAGCACCATGTGGGAATACCCGAACCACAATGAATTGTCCAAACCATGTATACATCAACTTGCCAGGAAACAAGCGAAGTCTAGAAATGTACAACAAGACCAAATCACCAAGCTCAAACACTCTTTTGTCAATCTTCTTATCATGATACAACTTCATTCTTTCTTTGTATAGGGAAAAATTCTTGTAAGCAAGGAGCCAAAATTTGTCCAACTTACCCAAATTTTTCAACCTTAATGTAGCTACCTCATCCCATAATAAATTTATCTTTTTCAACGCCCATAGTTCCTTAAGCCTATGTTTGACAGGAAAGTGGCACACCTTATTGTACACACATTGATATGGGGAGGAACCTATAGGAGTCTTAAAAGACGTTCGATAGGCCCACAACAGATCATCATACTTTATTGACATGTCAATCCTATTGGCATTTACAATCTTTGCCAATATGTACTTGATCTCTCTATTGGAGACCTCAACCTACCTACTCATCTGAGGATGGTAAGGTGTTTCCACCTTATGCTTTACACCATATTTCTTAAGAAGGTACTTAAACAAACAGTTGGAGAAGTGAGAACCTCTATAACTAATGATAGCCCATGGGAGTGCCAAATCTAGAAAAGATATTTTTCTTTATAAAGATGATGACACTTCTACCTTTATTATTAGAAAGCGCTATTCCCTACACCTAATTATATTCATAGTAAACCTCCCCCTATTAGATAGGAGATCAGAAATGGACCTATTAATTCAATCCCCCATAAATCAAACAACTTTAACTCAAAAATAGGTGTCATGGGGTGTTTATGGCATCATGGAATATTTCCTTGATGATGGCACTAGTCACAGGCTTGCGCATAGTCATGAGCATCCTAGAAGATTGTAGGAATATAATACCGACACTATAGAATCTTATGGGTTATGAAGGTTCCACCATATTGACCCCTAATGGTGATGATTGCCAATCCTTAAGGATGCTCATCATCTCTACCTCAAGAATACATCTCCTAATCACTTAATTCGTACAAATTTTGAAGAGGTTGGGTTCATCTTAGAAGAAATTCCTTACCATATGTATAAATCTCTTATTTTTGAAAGAAAGGTCTTATGGAACAAGATCACTTGACAAATAGTTGGCAAAATCAGCAAACCATGGGATTATGTCTTGAGATACTTCCAAGACCTGATCATTTTGAAAAGTATCATCTATGTCAACATCATCCCCTAGTTTTTGTATTGCTTCTTTCTCAAGGCGAGACAAATGATTAACAACCTAGTTGTCGGTGACTTTTGGATATTTTACCTCCAAGTCAAATTCTTATAGAAAAAGGACCCACCGTATCAATCTCAACTTGTCATACTTTTTGACATAAGATACCTCAAACCTGCATTGTCTGTATGGACAATGAATTTGGTAGCAATCAATTAACAACGAAACTTTTCAAAGGCAAAAACCACCACAAGCAATTCCTGCTTAGCAGTTGTCTAGCTTTTCTGTGCGGGGTTTAATTCCTTGCTGGCATAATAGACAGGTGAAAGATTTTCTCATACATCTATCAAAGGACATCACAAGGACACTTCGCTCGGATCACACATAACCTCAAATGGTAAGGAACAATTAGGGGGTACATTAATCGTATCCAAAATCAACCTCTCCTTAAGGCGCTAAAAAGTCATAAGACATGGATCATCGATCACAATTTTCACCTACTTCTCTATAAGCTTGCAAAGAGGAAAATATATGCTGGAGAATTCCTTGATGAACCAGCTATAGAAGCCAACAGGACCCTAAAATCTGAAGATACCTTTGACTGAGACTGGATGAGGTAATTTTTTAATCCCCTAAATCTTTGCTCTATCCACTTTAACACCCCATTTTGATATTTTGTGCTTAAGGACGATACCCCTTTTACCATAAAATGACACTTCTCCTAATTAATATTAGGTTCTACTTCTCACGCCCTGGAGTACATTGACAAAATAGGCAAAACAATCATCAAAGGAGTTCCCAACTATTGAAAAATCATCCATGAAGACCTCTATCGTGTCCTCCACCATGTTTGAAAATATAGACATCATACATATTTTAAATGAGGAGGGAACATTACATAATTCGAACGACATCCTCTTGAACACAAAAGTCCTATTAGGGAAGGTAAAAGTAGTCTTTTCATGGTCCTCGGGAGCATACTCGTCATCCAGTAACCGATCTGGTGGGCACAAGTTCATTCTTTTTGTTTGGGACCACAATGATCCCACCATTCTTAGGAACGCAATGACCTGGACTGACCAACTTTCTATCTACAATGGGGTAAATCACTCCAATATCTAGCCACTTGATAATTTTTTTATTCATAACATCCTGTATAGTAGGATTCAACCGACACTAATGCTCAATGGTGGGAATTCAATCTAGCTCAAGCTGTATTTTATGTGTACAAATACCTGGTTAGATCCCCACAATATCTATAATGTTCAATACAATGGCCTTCTTGAATCACTGCAACACTGCTAGGAATGCCTCAACCTGTGCCTCTATCAAGTTTGCAACAATAATTACCGGTAAGGTATTGTCAGCCCTAAAAAATGCATAGCGCAAGTGTGCTGGAAGGGACTTCAACTCTAAGGCCGGTGGCATCTCAATAGATGGTCGTGCTGGAAGAGTGGTTCTACTCTTCAGATCCAAATCAAGCTTCTTTGGATAATAATTATACAAACCTCTACCATATAATGTGCTCACCATCTGATCATACTCATCTATGCAATCACCATTAAAATTCATGATGATTGCAACTAACGCCTCAACCCCGAGTCTCTCTTTAACGGACATAGTAACTTCATCATTATAAATAGTCTCAATCGCGGACACAAATCTCATATCCATCACCTGTTGCGTAGATTGAAAAATATTAAAAGTTACATGATAAACCAATTGTGGCTTAGCTGACACTTTTTGCCATTAATGCCCAATTAAAATCAAGTCCAAACAATCCTATTATCCATTTACTAACCAAGGCTATTTGATAAACTAGTTGTATCATCATACAACCATAATTTTAAGCATTATCCATAGCCAAATTGTTCTAGAGTAAAGGGACTCTCGGTGCCCTTTCCCTTTACCATATTAATTTCTTGGGAGATTGCCATGTTTTCCACAAGCATTTCCAATTAGCTATTAACCTTTATAAACAATTTAAAAACATATAAGGTTTCATATATAAGCTAAAAATAAGCAACAGTTCCATTAACATAAGTCAATGCAATGAACATATCTTTATAAGCATTTTATCAAGCACCTTGGGGGCATAGTACAACCAAAACCAAATTTCATTTCCATTACCCTATTACAAGTTAATTTCATTATCCAAAACTATCATTAATACATAGAAAGTATAATTAAAACCATAAGAAATCATATCAAAGCCTTCAACATCTAAACCCCCAAATTAATGATAGAAAATCAAAACCATGTAAGTAAAAACTATGAAATTAACCATATAATCGTGCCTTTATTTGAAATTACAAGTAGGGAAAAGATTAATGCCTTAAACCAAGAAGACTGATGGAAAGAATTCACCAAGACAGGCCCCAAAGTAATCCCTTAGTTGAAACCCTAACTCTTTGCCCCAAAAGCTCTTGAGAGAATTATGATATATTTTGGAAGAGATTCTAAGTGTTTAGGAATAAAGTAATAGGGAAAATAACCTCCTATGTGTATTAGATGACATGGGTCCTTATTAGGGTAAGTATCAAAATGTATAGAATACCCCCACTTAAATTCTAAAAATCTCGACACAGGGTTATGGCTGACCTCCTTACGAGTCATAACCTTGCGTATGGTTGATACCTACCCAATCATAACCAATCCATAACCATGAATAAGACACTTTCAGGTATACAACTTATCCAACCAAGCCGTAACCTCAGGATACGATCTGTAACAATGATTTGTATCCCTGGCAGAATGTAACAATAGAAGGATCAAATACTTACAACCTTATGAATCACCTACACGACTCGTACCCATGTCTTACGACGCGTACCCTCAAGTTGTATATTTTCCAGTATCGAAAACCATCCCACCAACTAACAGTGGTCAACTTACAATAATTCTTCACAACTCGTACTCCAACTTACGACTCATAACATGAGTCATACTGGGTCCAAAGAAGGAGATTTCCTAGAAATTTTCTAAGGGTCCAAACCTGGGATGCTTCAGTTTCCCCCACTAGGAATATTCATCTTCAAATGACGGATAAGGTAGGGTTAACCACACACGGTCATTTGTATTGTCAAACATCCCTTTAACGAAGTTTGAAAACAATGACGCAAAATGTTAATCTTTCCTTTAACAAACTCAAAAAATAATGATGTGTTCAAGACACATACTTTCCGCATGAATATCAGGAGCATAAAACAAGAGTCAATACTTAAACTTTATGTCCTCTTTTGCTTCCCACGTGGCCTCTTCTACCTTGTGGTTCAGCCATAGAACCTTAACCAAAGCTATATCCTTGCTCCATAACCGACAAACCTGCCTATCATATATCTCAATGAGGACCTCTTCATAAGACAGAGAATCTAAGATATCCAATCCTTCCAAAGGCACAATCAAAGATGAATCACCAACACACTTCCTCAACATAGAAACATGAAATATCCGATCAACCAAAGTCAAAATCGATGACAACTTCAACTGATATGCAACATTGCCCGCTCTCTGCAAAATATCATAAGGACCAATTTATCGAGGACTCAGTTTTTCTTTTTTTCCAAACTCACTATTCCCTTTATAGGAGACATCTTTAGGAAAACCTTATCCCCAACTACAAACTCCAACTGTATGCATAACATCTGTATATAACTTTTGACAACTCTGTGCAGCCTTGAGCCTATCCCGAATCACCTTTACCTTTTCCATTGCGTGACCAACCAAATTCAGACCAAGAAAATTAGCCTCACCTAGATCAAACAAGCCAATAGAAGATCTACACCTCTTACCATAAAATGCCTCAAAAAGAGCCATACCAATACACTTATGATAGCTATTATGGTAAGCAAATTCTACCAAAGGTAGATGCTCCACCCAACTTCTACCATAATAAATCACACAGGCTCAAAGCATATCTTCCAATGTCTAAATAGTTCTTTCTGTCGGTCCATCCAAATTCAGGTGGAAAGCTTTACTCAGACTCACCTTAGTCCCCAACCCTTTCTGGAAAAACCTCCATAAGTGGGACATAACTGCATACCACAATCAAAAATAATCAAAATAGCCACCCCATGCAATTTCACAATCTTCTAAAGATAAAGATTTGCATAATCCTCTACTTAAAAGCCAGTTCGCATAAGCAAGAAAGAAATATGTAGAATTCGTCATCCTATATACAATGATCCAAATATAATCAAATTTGTTTTGAGACCAAGAAATACCGGTAATGAAATCCATATTAATCTTCTCCACTTCCATTCAGGCAACTTAATCTCTTGATACAACCCACCCAGCCTTATGTGGTCAACCCTAACTTTTTGACACACGAAGCACTTAGACACAAAATCAACCATGTCCGACTTTATGTCACTCCACCAATAGATCTCCTTGAGATCATTGTACATATTAGTAGAGCCAAGATGGACAACATATCATGACTCATGCACCTTGGCCAAGATTCTTTGCTGCAAACTGTCTACATCAGGAACACACAACCTCCTTCACTAATTCCCGCTTTTCTTCTTCCACCTGAGAGAAACTACACATGGATATACTGCTAAGATCATTAGCAACCACGTTAGCTTTACCTGGATAGTAGTGAACAATCATATCATTGTCCTTCTGAAGCTCAGGCCATCTACTCTGCCTGAGATTAAACTTTTTCTAAGAGAACACATACGGTAAACTCTTGTGATTAGAAAAGATATCCATGTGGACCCCATACAAATAATGCCACCATATCTTCAAAGTAAACACAACGGCCACTAACTCCAAATCAATATTAGGATAGTTCCTCTCATGGACATTCAATTACCTAGAAGCATAATTTATCACCTTCCCATGGTGTATCAACACGTAACCAAAAGCAACCTAAGATGCATCACAAAAAACCCTGAACCCATCATTACCTCCCGACAAAGTCAGAACTAGAGCTGAAGTCAACTTATCCTTCAACTTCTCAAAACTCCCCTCATACGCATCCGACTAAGAAAAATTAACCTTTTTATGAGTCAACATAGTCAAAGGAGTAGCTATCGATGAGAAGCTCTCCACAAACCACCTATAATACCTGACTAAACTCAAAAAGCTCAAAATATCAGATGGAGTCATAGGTATAGGCCACTTCTTCACCTGAACCACCTTCTGCAGATCCACCGTAATCCCATCACTAGAAATAATATGACCCAAGAAAGTCACAACATTTAACAAAAATTTAAACTTAGAGAACTTCACTAAAAATTGTTATTCCCTTAAGGTCTGCAATACCGCATGAAGGTGATTAGCATGGTCCACCTTACTCTTCGAATACACAAGAATATCGTTAGTAAAAACAATAATGAGTAGATCCAAAGATTATCGAAACACCCTATTTATCTGATAAATAAATGGTACAGGGTTTTTTTCAATCCAAATGATATCACCAAGAACTAATAATGCCCATACCTAGTGAGAAAGAAATCTTAGGGATATCCACCTCCCTAATCATTTACTAATCGTACCCAGACCAAAGATCTATCTAAGAAAAGAACTTTGCACCTTGTAACTAGTCAAAAAGATCATCCATCCGAGGGAGAGGACATTTGTTCTTGATGGTTACCTTATTTATCTACCTGTAGTTGATGCATATACGAAGGAAACCATTCTTCTTGCGCACAAACAATACCGGTTCCCCCCATGGGGAAACTCTAGGATGAATAAACCCTTTATATTAAAGATCCTTAATTTGCTCCTTGAGTTCCCTTAACTAAGCCAGAGCCATTCTATACGGAAGAAAAGAAATTAGATGAGTGTCCAAAAGAAAATCAATACCAAACTCTATTTCCCTATCTAGAGGAACTCCAAGAAGATCATTCGATAAGACCTCTAGAAACTAATTAAGCATAGGGACCAAAGACAAAGAAAGACCTTTTGAATTAGAATTTTTAACCAGGACTAAGTGATAAAGACAACCTTTATAGATTAACCTCCGGTCTCTAAGATAAGAAATAAATCCCCCATAGGATCTAAGGAACAACCTTTCCATTCTATTTCTGGCTCACCAGGGAACTTAAAGATGACCCTACGGGTCCGATAATCCAAATTTTCATAACAAGAATGCAACAAATCCATGCCCAAGATTACATCAAAATCTACTATACCCAACTCAAATAGATCTGCCAAAGTCTACCTACCACTCACAAATACCACACCCCCTATATACATGTTTAGCAATGACCGAATCTCCTATCCAGGTAAAATAAAAAATAGATCCAAAATAACTTTTGAATCAAAACCCAAAGACACAACTACATAAAGAGTTCCATAGGAAAGGGTAGAACTTCGATCAAGCAAAAAATATATTTCACGAGAGAAAATCCATAACATACCAGTAAAAACATTAGGCGATGCCTAAGATTCCAAATGGGACACCAAAGCACACAACCTCTTTCGACCAGGACTAGAATAAAGAGCAGTAAAAAATAAATGCCACACCACCGGGTGTAGGAACAGAAGATTAAGTCAAGGAATCTTATTCAACCTTGTATCAACCTTGTTAGATAGACAATCCCTGAGCTGATACCCAACTTGGCCACACTTGAAGCACTTATCCCTACGTTCCTCATTGTACCCCCAATGAGGACAACCATAAAATCGACAACGAGGACATAAAGAAATAGATTGACCTCTGTTTGCCTAAGACTGGGCTCTTTGTGCTCTAGAATTATCACCACCATTATGACACCTATCGCCGAACTGCTGGGGGTAGGAGCACTAGCAGTAGAGAAGGAACCAAAACTCCCTATTCTTTTTTTGCCATTTCCCACCATCTCTACCACCTTAGGATTGGCAACCTCCCGGATCAAAAAACAATGTCTAGTATATGACTCATACAACCAAGTTGTAACCTCAACATACGATCTGTGCCCATAATTCATAGCCCTGGAAAAATGTAACACCAGAAGGATCAAACACTGACCACCTTATGAGTCACCTATACGACTATTACCCATGCATTACGACTCATACCGTCAATTCATATCTATTATAATGTCTAAAACCATCCCACAAACTAATACTGGTTAGCTTACGAGAGGTCTTAACCACTTATACCCCATCTTACGGCTTGTACCATGAGTTGTAATGGGTCCGAAGAATGATATTTTCTATAAATTTTCTAATGGTCCAAACCTAGGATGCTTCACAATAGTCCCATGGACAAAATTTTGGGTGCTCCCAACCCCAACTACATGCATACCACCAATGACATGAGATTGATGCTACCTCCTAAATCATATAATGCTTGAGAGAAGTTGAAGAACCCTATAGTATATAAAATGGTGAATGCTTTGGGGTCCTTCTTTTTCTTAACTAATGATTTGTTAGCCGTATCACTATAATAATGCACATTATCTGCGGGCTCAAAGCTCACTGTCTTCTTCTTAATGACCAACTCCTTCATAAACATCACTTAGGCATCTGCTCCAAAGCTTCTACAAAAGAAATGTTATAGATAACTCTTTCAGCATAGAAATAAAAATTGGTACTTCTAATCCTTTTACTTCTTCTTCAAATTCTAAGGAAGAGGTGGGGAATGACGTGGAATAGACTTTAATGTTGGCTCATCTTCCTTCCCCTTACCTTTATCCATAGATACTCCTTTCTCAACACTTATCGACTATTGTGATGACTTAGCATTAGTCATCAACTTCTCTAATTCTGCTTCAGATGCCTCATATACATTAGCGCTATCATTCTTTAGCTTATCAACCACTGGCATGGGTAGCCTTACAACTAAAAGTAGTAATGGATAAATAGTGACCATCATTCTTAGTATTCAAAACTATATTACTTGGAAGGGTGCCTGACTGTCACTAATTCAAGGTTGCTAACATTTGATCGAATTATTGTTCCAACTATTTTATTGCAGTAGCATGTTATTACTTTTATTTTGTCAAACCTGAATTATTTTCCTTAATCTATTAAAGGCAAGTTTCTTGACTTTACTGACCCTTGACAAGCTTTGAAAATATCGCCTCCATCCTTGATAAACTGTCTTAACTGCCTGGTGTATCATATATGTCCCCCTTCTCTTTGTAGTTATCCATATATCTCCAATCACCATATCGCGCTCTACTCTAATATTTGTACCTATCCCCATAACAGTTTTGACCTTTATTTCCTTTTCCTTTAACTCAGAAATACTCCAACACTCTATCTAAGTACTTGAACTCTTCTTCTAAATTAGAATCATACGATTTAGAGGCCTAACCTTGTGAGCCAACTGTATTTACCTTTTTAGAATTCATTATTATGAACTCCTTTATCAATAGCCCAACTTTATTTATAAGATGCACAACCTCTTACAACAATAAATTATCAACCACTCTATGCTCGTTGAAAGTCCCAATGGCATAAGTGCCAGCTCCCCTTTACACCTCCCAAGTATGCCATCCTTGTTTAGTAAAAATGAGCTGGTCTAAATTATCTGATGCTACTTCCTAGCATAAATGTATGAGTGCTCCA
This sequence comes from Capsicum annuum, assembly GCF_002878395.1. Lineage (NCBI taxonomy): Eukaryota > Viridiplantae > Streptophyta > Magnoliopsida > Solanales > Solanaceae > Capsicum > Capsicum annuum. Next base: position 131,161,741 of record NC_061115.1, read on the forward strand.
CTAGTGATTGTATATTCTATAGCTCAAAATTGGTATTCAAGGATAGATAAAATATTTCTAGCAAATTTGTCCCTGAAATGTGATGATTGGTTACCATTATTAATTTCCTCTTAAACCAAAACAACTCCTCATACATCTACTAAGAATTTAATTGCCTGAAAATATATATTTCATCTTTCAATAGTAAAATTTTGGATGAAAGGAAGAAATGATCTAATAACTGCCTCAATTACTCATTCCACATAGCAATTGATCCCCGAGGAAGTTCCCTTAACCTTTATATAGCTTCACCAGTTAAAGAGAAAGGGAATAACCTAAGTCTGAGAGCCTCCTAATGTTCCCTCAATATAGTGTATAAAGTGCAGATCCCAATAAAGTTTGTCAGGTAAATATTTGCATCATTAGTCAGTATAACCAAAACCAAACTCTTTAGATTCAACAGATAGATCATGTCACTCGTGATATCAAACTTAACATTCAGTTGCAATGCATGAAGAATGATAATTCCTATATTAGTAGGATCAATGTACCCCAAGTACTAATTAGATCTTCATATGGTGCCAAGTACTGATAGGATGGGAGTAATTGAACTCTACCACCTCTAACTCTGCATTGATTTTTGTTAAGTGTTGCTCGACGATCAGCTACTAGTTTTTTCCTCCCTAGATCTACCTCCTAAGCTATACATTGGGCATGTGTTTCCCATCTTTAGTTAGCTACCTCTTATAATAACTTCTCCATTTATTTATCAACAATGTCCTACACTCTAGGAGGCAAAGAGGGAGACATAATAGTAGGATCATCCCGTACCCCTTTAAGATGGACTTTATGTATATGTTTTACCATCGAATGATTCATTAATAGAATTCTCTCTGGGTGATGATTTAGTGGTAGAAAGGGATTTCCTTGACTCCTGGCTGTAGGCATACACTGACATACACCCAAAGAAGAACAAAAATATAAAACCAAAAACTTCCACTACTTCAATCAACAACTCCATAACCATAATCCCTAGCTACGGTGCCTAAATTTAATGTCACCCAAAACTATACCTCCAAAGATGTATACTATGGTCTATTTCAAATACAGTCACACAACTAGGTTGGGGTCAATCCCATAGGAAAAAGGTCAAACTCGTATCTCAATCATGCTGAAGTATTCAAATGTGCGGAAAAGTAAATAAGGGGTTTATAGTAATTAGTAAAAGTAACAAGTAGTGAATGATTTTAGTTGTAGATAATATGAAGCAAACACTAGGACTGTGTGCTTTCTTACTTCCTAAATCTATAAGTTTCTCGTACTCATCTTAACTATCTCACTGTCACACATGCAGAATCCGATAAGCTAGGTATTACCAACTGTCTTATAGACCCGTAGGTAAATATCACCCTTTAGCTTGTGAGTCTTAGGGTGTCACCTAACTTTCCCTTACCTTTAATACTAGTTCAACTATCACTTTATGGGTCTCAAGTGATTAAATGAGGGTTGATAGTCTCAAATCACTGTCATAATTCCCTTTTTCAAATATCAACCTCACTTGTGAAGATGATCTCGAATATAGGGTGGTTATTAGAGTTTCTCACTAATAAAGAAATTAACTTGAAGGAAATCACTATATATTGTAAACGTTGATCTAGACAAATCTTATACTTTTCCTACTTCATTTATCCAGCTAGGTTCCCACAACCCTAGTTAAGGAAGAAAGCCACTTATGTTTATGCAACAACCCATGGAATTCGATAAAGAATTGTTAGAATTAATTGCATAAGAATGAATGATTAAAATTTGAAGTCTTAAATTGAATAATACAAAAACAAAGAATAAGAGTGTAAAGTGTGTAAAAATATATCAAAGTACGTAAACTATAAAAATAGCACCCAAAGTGTATTTATAGAGTCTCCATATAACAAAGGAAACCTAACCAAAACAAACTAGGTAAACTAGGTTGGCAGTGGTCACACCATTAGCAACGATTCGTTATCTCGGGGAATTACTCATTAGCTGTTGTCGTAGCTTTTTTTTGACTTTACTGGTCATGAATCATTATGAAATATAATGACTTGTTGGCTCGTGATGACTCTAGTAAAGTTCAAATTTTAGTGATTTTCCCATGCTCAGAATGAATCCTCATAGCGAGTTGTTATTTATCATCATGACTCGTGGTCTTTACTCATGTTAATTGGAACTTAATGTCACGACCCGAGACTATCCCCCAATGAATTTCAGCTTTTAGTACTGCTTAAACAATTGATTTAAAATGTATATAAAAGCTAAATTCACTGGGTTAAAACATAATCATGAGAAAATTTGAATAAATAAGATACTATAAAAGTTTACAACATGATAAATCTAAAGAAGGAACTTGAATAACATATACTGACTATATACTAACTATAGGTAGTCAAGACATGACCCCCAACTATCCCAAATAAATACATAAGAATAATGGAAATATAATATAGGAACTACAATTGACTTGATTCCTCAAAATAAGAGAACTCATCACCTGCTGGCTCAATACTGAGAACTATCTACCCTTATATGTAGGCTACATCTAGCACCTACATTTTGAAGGAATATAGCCACAAACGCATATATATGGTCAATACTTGTACTGAGTATGTAAGACATGTACTAATTCATTAAAAATATTTAATACATGCAACTAAAGATAAAAACTATCTAATAAAATATGCATTTAAATCATGGGTGCACGTAAAAGTTGTAAGACTTAGTGATATTTCTAAATCATAAGCGAAAAACATTTTTGTGAACTAGAAAGAGATATAAACATGAATACAATATGTAAATCTCAAGTTAAAGCTGAATAAGATGTAAAATCATACTGAGGATTATGTATGAATACTGAGCATGAATGTATGAAATTATGTAAAATGAATACAAGACCAATTTAAACATATACTATAATAATCTGTAAAATTGAATAACTGATAAATTGGACACATAGTCATCCAAACCTGAGCAGAGGTGGTATAAATACTTAACTGATTATGTAGGAACTATCATTTATCCAACATGCCCTAATCTAAGATAATCGGGGTCCAACCTATAATCCCAGTTGGAAGGGCATCAGTACCTTGCCATAGGTACAAACACTAGCTGTGTGGATCTACTAAACTGGTGTCCCAAATGACTAGGGTGTCAGTCCTCTAATGGTGGGTAACCCCTAAAAGAGTGTCAATCCTCTACTGTGGGTGACATCTCATAACCTATGCTGGCTACATAGTTCTGGAACGTAGGGATCGCCACTAAAGGTCTCAGTCCTCTACTGGCGGGTGAGCCTTCATCTCGAGGTTTGCGTGATACTAAATCCTAATTCCAACTAAATTGACACTGGTACGAACATAAGTTAACATGACTCACAACTGATAGTTTCTTAACATGAATATGATAATCTAAATTTGCTGATAAAATCATGATCTAACTGACTTGTTACATGAAGTTGGAAACATGCATAAACGCATAGGTATCAGGTGTTTATAACCCGCCAGCAAAAGTTAACACAACTAAAAATAATGATGGTGAGTAAATCATGAAATGGAAAATTCATAAATTGATAATTAACATGGTGTCAGCTGAACATAGTATCGATGACTAAGATTATAAAGCATATAAAAAATAACTCACATGGTATTACACATTGCCATAGTTTGTAACAATTAAGAAAAAATTGTGACATTGAAATTTCATCAATATAACAAGTTATTATGATTAGGGTACAGAAGAATACTTGAAATTTTGACGGAACACTATTTTATGGTAGAATTCAAGAATTACATGGAGAAATCATGGAATTTATGGAAACCTAGTTTATGGAATTCACAAGATTCATGAATAAAAATCATAATTTTAGGTTGAGTGTAAAAAGATATCACGACCCGAGACTACCCCCTAGTCGTAACACATGCTTAGAACAAAAACTAATCCCAAGGTAGCCCATGTAATGGCATGCTTCTTGAGAAACTGACTTAAAACATATAGAAATGCTAAATAATTGAGCGGAAGCATAATCAACATGACCTAAGCTATTTCAACACATAATTGATCAAAGTTTACAACACAACAATCTAAGAGAGAGAGGAATTTAAATTACAAATTCTGACTCTAACTATACATATATGAAGCCTCTACTATACTAACTATAGGTAGCTAAGACATACCTCCAAAAATGCAAAATAAATTTATAAGAATAATGAAAATAAAATAAATAAACTGTAACTGACTTGAGTCCTCGAAGCAAAAGAACTCATCACCCGCTGGCTAAATGCTGAGAACTATCTGACCTTGGTGTGTTCGCTATATCTGGTACCTACACTATGAAGAAATATAGCCATAAAATCATATATGTGGTCAGCACTTTAAAATGTTCTAAATATGTGATACACGTAATAAATCATGGAAATACTTAAAACATGATTTAAAATTAAAGATATAAGCTATTTGCTGAAATATGCATTTAAATCATGGTTGTATGTAAAAGTTGTTACACTTCTTAAAATTTCTATATCATGAGCTGAAAATATTAATTTAAGCTGTAAAACGGTAGAAAAATTAGTCCCATATGCAAATCTAAAGTTAATGTTAAATAGGTTGTAAAATTGTACTGAGGATCATGTATGAATACAAAGCATGAAAGCATAAACATGTAAAATGAAGCAAGACCAAGTAAAGCATTTACCGAAATGATCTATTAAACTAATTGACTGAATAGCTGAAAAATGGAATACTTGGTCATGCAAAGTTGAGCTTATAAAACTTGAACACTGAACGAAAACTGTGGGAGCTATCATGTAACAGACATGCCCCAATCTGAGCAGATCAGGGTTCAACCAATAACCCAGTTAGAAGGGTGTCGACACCTTGGCAGGGGTACCAACGTATGGTTGACAAAGTGGATCTAACAAAGCTGATGTCCCAAAGAAATAGGGTGTCAACTTCGACTGATAGGTGCCTCTAATATATTGACAATCCTCAACTAGATGGAAAACCTATCAATACCTACACTAGCTACATAGTTCTCGAACTTAGGGACCACTACTAAAGGTATCACCCTTGACTGGAATGAAATCCTTCATCCCTAAATTCTTTCAGTGCGAAATTCTACTCCCGACTGAACTGACACTAGTACTAATTAGAGTTAACAGGACTCATAACTGATAATTGCTCAATATGAATATGATAATTTTAATATGGTGATAAAATAATTATCAGTCTGATATGTTGTTTGAAATCGAAATCATGCATAAACACATAAGTATCAGGTGTTCATAACCTACCAGCATTGAATAATACATTAAATAAAATTGTATCATTTAAAATGCTATAAGGAAATTCATGATTTAGAGACCCAAAACATAGTTGATGAAATCCATGATATGAGTATGGAAATATATTAAACTTAATAAGGACAATATGCTCGCATGGTTTAATTCATGACTTAATAAATTGACATGGTATCAATTGGACATGACATGGATGACTGAGATTATAAAATATCTAAGAGTATAATTCACATTGAGAAACACAATGTCATGGTTCACATTTAAAACTATTAGGAGAAAATTGAGTATAATTCATGCTTTTAGCATCAAAATTTTATAAAAAAGAGGGGGAAAGGGTTTATTCTTGAAAATAAGGGATTCTTCAGATTCAATGGGTCAAAGAAATCAGTTGATGAATATCCTAATACCTTAGTTTCTTGCATTATTGAAGAAAACTTAAAATTGAGACCATGGAAGGATGAATTCTTTGAAGAAGCTTTACTTTTTGGTGTTCTTAATGATGGAAGTTGTTTATATGTCATCAATTGATGATGAATAAGGAAAATAATTACCCTCTTGGGTGTTTAGGGAAAGGGGAAAAATACCAAATGACCTCTTTAACTTTAACAAAACTACTCAAAATTACACTATCTACGTGCCACAGAGGCTATTGCAGAGGCCATCCTCCATGACGAGCAGCATATCGCGGAGGCTAACCTCTGTCGTATGCTGCTTATGGTAGAGACTATCCTTTATGACACACTAAAATCGTTGAGTCTTACTACCTCCGTGGTACAAAAATAACCCTATCATTTCCAAAAATCTCAAAACTCTCTTCGACGACCATTTTAACACTTCTAAACATATTGAAATTAGTAAATCAATGTTTCAAACTCAGGAAGACCAACAATAAAATTTTTTAAATCTTGGAGTGTTAAAATGGACATGATACTTGTAATTAGTGTAAATTGATGGCTTTGTGACCTCTAAACATATAACGAATAACTGGAAACTCATCTAGATTCTTGCGGGGTATTACAATATCTCTCTCTTGGGATCATTCATCCATGAATAAAACTGTCTGAGCTGAGATACTAGGAAGACTGAGATTATGTATTGAATACTTATGAGTTAAATCATGATTAAATAACTGAATCAGAGACCTGATGCATTGACTGAAATGAATTTGTAGTTTGAATGGATATAAATAAATTAACTCATGGGATTTTGGATAGTAAGACTAGATAGAAAGATGGAAAACTGTTGGAGCTGATCCGACTAATTGCTAAACTGAATTGCTACTATACGGACTAACTCATACTAAAAGTTTATACTCAAAAAGTGTATTTCTTATACACACTTTCTAAGAAGTTCTAATAACATTAGAGAGCAAAGAATTTTAGGAATGATTTGAATAAGATATCTGAATAAGGAATCACAACATGGTTACCACCCTATAATATGGAATATAGGCTTATAAAACATAAGCTAGGATAGAATTACTATGCCTTATACAATGTAACAGCTAACTTTCAAGCTTAGCTATACTTCTCAAATACTCCATTAGCTATGCTTTTCTTCTTAAATACTACCCTTCATTTGACAGTACTTATAATCTTCACATGGGTATTAATGACTCCATCTACTAAAGTTTGAGCTAAACTTAATTCTCTCTCCATGTTCAAGCCTACTCAATCTCATAAGATATCACACATAACACCATAATACTCGTCTAGTCCATGGATTTAACTTCTAATGTCTTTTTCAGGGTTTTCATCTCAATAATAAACTCCTTGGACCTTCAGCAACTAATTTCAACCTATTACTTGGAATTCACTAATGTACAATGCATTCATCCACTTCTATACCAACATGACAGTCAAGCCTATCATTATAACCGTATATGAACTTCTAGGCAACCAACCTACCTCGGAATTTACCATATTCTTTATTACCTCTATCAATAACAACTTTTGTGCACTATACCAAAGAAGACATAGCTAGATTCTCAACTAACTATGACATATATCAAAAAGCTTTACCTCAATCTTCCTTCACAGTTATAGCCTTAGATAAAACAAGAATACAATAATTTTTCCTAATAAGGAACATTTACTCTCTCCCATCTAAGCAATTGATCATCCATTTCCATGACCACTATCTTTACATAAGGAGAAGTTACAAAAAAGTTAGAACATGAGATTCTGGTGCATGAAAGAATACTATGCATAACTTTGACACTTAACTGAGGCCTAAGGAATAGAGTATAAATGACATGGATTCATTAAAGTGATCTAATCTGAGGACATTCATCACATAATGTGAATTTTTCATTGACCATCAAAGGTGTACAATGAGTTTAGGGAACTGAGCATACCATAAAACATAAGTACATGAGTCATGAGCTGCATGACTTAAGTTTGGAGTTCATAATTCATTGAATATGATTTGTACTTCAGAGTGAATTAGAACTCCTTATACTATAAACTCGGAGCATACATGAATGTGAGCTATTATCAAAGAGCTAACTTGTAAGGCATGAGGAGATGTCGTGATGACTAAAGTACAAAAAGTTTCACTGAGATAAGAATGGGTCGAGCATCTTTCTCCCCTACTGATGTTCTACAAATGCACTGGCATTACTACTAAAATCTAAGAGCTTAACTTGGTTTCTTGTTCTATTATCCACCCTTTAAAATTAAGCCATATTTCTAAGTCTATGGACGCCTTTAATAAAATCTAAACGGAACTGCAACTACTCTACTCTAGAGTTTGAGATATAGCAATAAACACAAATAATAAACTCACCCTGAAAGACTATATCATAAAGTGTAAAACTCGATGCTAGTGCTTTCTTCTGAGATAGAACTCTTAACTCTCTATAGGCCCCATAGTTATCATATAATAACTTAATAAAATAGAAATTTTAGAAGTATCACCATACCTTGAGTTTACACCATCAAGAATTTCAACTCTTCTGTATATTAACTCAATCCTCCAAGATTCAAACTTAGATTGTAGCACTTAAAATGGATATTCCCAAACTTTTAATGAACTATACTAACTTCATTCTTGAAAACTCCCTTAATATATACTATCCTTAACTTTCTTTAGTTTCCGCAATCATCATCACAAACTTCCATCCCTCTCACATACTTGCCTCACTAAATACATAATCTACCTATTTTCCTTCATAACCTGCTAATACTACATCTCTAAACTTATATTTTTTCCTTAACCATGTGACTTATCATTACACCAAAATATTTAACATCAACAACCTATATCTGATAACTTAGCTGGCTAGAACATCATATACTATATTACTAGCCTTACTCACACTTAACATCTCAAGGGTTTTATCTAAGCACACACACTTTAAAAATATAGAAATAACAAAATCCTATATCACTTTAGTTACACCTCTAGATATACCCACATCATCATACTTAATTTTGAATCAATAATCTTAAATTCTTTTATACATTGTTTTAAACCTACTAGCTCACCTTTCATACAACTACACCCATGGATACATAATTTACTAAATACAGACAAATATTATCCCACATTATTTTTTCTAAACTTTTGGGTTCATGGTTCTAACTCTAGATCATATGATATCATAGGACTTTGAGAAGTTATTTAAGGGAACATCTAACTTTGCATTAGTTCATGATTTTAATAAATAAGAACAAGCAATTTGAAACTTTGGAACTTAAAGTCACTCATGGGATTCTTTTCAGCGCGCATGTAATCCCATAACTATATATGGGGACTATTTGAGAATACTTAATCGGAAGGACTTTAAGCATTACTATTTCTATTTCCTAAAGAATAAGGCAGAGTTGGTATGAATGGAGCAAGACAAGAATCTATAAATGTTTATTAGAGAACAACTCTATAGCATGATCTAAAATATAAAAGAGGGGAAATATTTCTTAAATGCCCTATATCCTCTAAAAAAAGTACACATATCTCCGTACAATTCTGCAAGACTCTACAAGACACAACTTTGTAGACACCCTAGGACACTTGAAACTTGTGCTCTGATACCAAGTTTGTCGTGACCCGAGACTACCCGTAGTGTTAACATGATGCTTAGAACCCACAAGTACTCTAAAGATAACCCATGTTCTAATGTACTGTTTGACCAACTAACTTAAAATTTATATACGCGCTAAATAACTAAGCGAAAGCATAATCAACATGAGCTAAACTATTTCATAAATAATTGATCAAAGTTTATAACACAACAATCTGAGAGAGAGAAATTTAAATTATAAATTCTCACTCTTATTATACATCTATTAAGCCTCTACTTTACTGACTATAGGTAGCTGGGAAATGCCTCCAACTATATCAAATAAATAAATAGGAATAATGAAAATAAAATATAGGAACTGCAACTGACCTAAGTCCTCAAAACAAGAGGACTCATCACCTGCTGGCTAATTACTGTGAACTGACCGATCCTGGTGTGTGGGTTGCTTTTACTAAATATATTATAAAGAAATATAGCCATCAAAGCATATATGTGGTCAGAACTTTGGAATGTACTAAATATGAGAGACATGTACTAAATCATGGAAATACTTAAACATGCGTTAAAATTAAAGACAAAAGCTATCTGCTAAAATATGCATTTAAATTATGGTTATATATAAAGCTTGTTAGACTTTTTAAAATTTCTATATAATGGCTAAAAATATTTATGTAAGATGGAAAGTGGTGGAAACATGAATACCATATGCAAATCTCAAGTTAAAGCTGAATAGGATGTAAGACCGTATTGAGGATAATGTATGAATATTGAGCATGAAAGCATGAACATAAAAATGAATGCAAGCCCAAGTAAAACATGTACTAAAATGATTTATAAAACTAACTAACTAAATAAGTGATAAACTAAACACTTAGTCATGATATAACTTGATCATTGAACTAAAACTGTGGGAGTTATTATGAAACAAACATGCCCTAATCCGAGCTGATTGGGGTCTAACTTATAACCCCAATTAGAAGGGTATTGGTACCTTACCACCGGTACCAATATATGAATGACGATGTGGATCCACCAAAGCTAATGTTTTGAAAGACTAAGATGTCTCCATCGACTGGCAGGTTCCCTAAGAGAGTGTCAACCCTCAAATGGTAGGAATACCTCTCTATACCTACCTTCGCTATGTAGTTCTATAAATTAGGGACTATTACTAAAGTTCTCTCTATTGAATGGCAGTAAAACCTTCATCTCTAAATTTACTCGATGTTAAATCCTCCTTCCTACTGAATTGGCACTAGTACTGATTAGATTTAATAGGACTCACAATTGATAATTTCTCAACATGAATATGATAATCTGAATATGGCAATGAAATCATGATCTGACTCACTTATTGTTTAGAATTGAAAACATGAATGAACATATAAGTACTAGGTGTTTATAACAATAATACATTAAATACAATGACAATATTTAAACACTATAAGGAAATTAATGATTATGAGACCCAAAACATAGTTGATGAAATCCATGATTATGAGTAAGGAAATATATTAAACTTATGAGGGAAGTATCATCACATGGTTTGATTCATGACTTGATAAATTTACATTGTATCAACTGGACATGACATGGATGACTAAGATTATAAAACATGTAAGAGTATAATTCACATAGGGAAAACACAATGTCCTGGTTCGTATTCAAAACTATTAGGAGATAATCGAGTAAATACACACTTAATATCAAAATTTCATAAAATAAGGGAAAAGGGTTTACACTTGAAAAACAAAAGGTTCTTGGGACATAATGGGAGGAAGGAACCAATTAAATAATATCCCACATACCTGAGTTGCATGAATTCTTATCGAAAACAGAGAATTGAGACCTTGGATGGATGAATTCCTAAAAGAAGCTTTGATTTTTGTGTTCGTAAGGATACAGGATGTTTATATGTCGTTATAAATGATCAATAGGGAAATAATACCTCTCTTGGTTTTAAATCATTAATTGGGTGTTTAGGGAGTGGGAAAAAGGTCCAAAATGCCTTCTTTAAGTTTAATAAAACTGCCCAAAATTATAGTGTCTCCATGCTATGGAGGCCATTGTAGATGCCAACCTTTGTTACACATTGCATATCATGGATGCTAACCTCATGACATGTTGTGTATCACAGAGAATATCCATCATAACACACTGAAATCGTAGAGGCTTACTACCTTATTGGTCAAAAACAACCCAAACCTCTTTAAAAAATTCCAAAACTCTCACAGATGACCCTTTTAACATTTGTAAAAATGTTTTAACTCATATATCAATATTTCAAACTCTAAAAGGTCAAAAATAATATTTTCAAAATCTTGGGGTGATAAAATATCCATGATACTTGTACTTAGTGTGAATTAATGGCTTTGTGACATCTAAACATGTGATCAAAATTAGAAACTCATCAAGAATCTTGTAGGGGGTTTACGAAGGATATCTTCATTGAATACCCACATATTTGAATTACTTGACTTCTTAAGCTAAACATGAATTTCAATCATAAGAAGTTGAATTCTTGTAGATGGTCTCTTTTTGGTGTTCTTGAGGATTTGGGGGAAGAGGGATTATGTATTTGATGAGTTTTAGGGTTATGGAATGGTAAATTTGAATTTATATTAGGTATAGGATGATTTAGTGCGTAAATGACTTATTTACCCTACAAAATGAAGAGAATCATAGGTTTTAGCATTTTTGAACAAGGTTCGTGCCACACTGCTTATTGCGGATCCCTACTGGTTCCTCATAAAAATGCATACAACTTTTCTTTCGGGTATTGAATTAAGGATAAAAAAGATTTATAGGAAAAAGAACTCAATTATCTGTAATTTAGTGGGTCCTGAGATCTAAAATTACATATATTCTAGAATTTATGCACATTCAAAGTTTACCCTTGTAGAATTAGATACCAAAATTTGGTCAAATCAAAAACTCTTAACTCAACTTTGCTCTAATTATTTCCTATGATCATTATTGACCAAGATAGAACTTTACACACTTGGTAAATGATCATTACACTTATATTAATACTCAAATCATTTGATTAGATTTTATACACATAGGAATGATAGTTTAAATTCTAACCTAAAAATGCAAGGTGTTGCACCACACTTGTCAACTTTTAGGATTTTTAGCTACTATGCTTAGAATGATTCCACGACATGACTTGTTGTATCTCTTATGAGTTGGGTCATCATTTAATTTGCCCCCTAAAGTCAACATTACTAATTATTCACGTCACGACTTTGGTCACGTGTAATGACCCTGCAAGTTATTTTTCATATTTACCTATTTTTGTCGTTAGAGCTCCTAGCTGTGCCAAGTAATTTATGACTTGTTAGGACTGATAGTTTAATTATCGGATAGTTAATTTGTTTTTAGAGCAAATTCCCTATTTAGAAGTCTTTGCCGGTTCCAAATGGTCATTAGGAGAAAACATTAGTAAATAGATCTCAAATATAAATTTTAAATATGCCACGACTTCTTAAATATTAATTTTAGTCTAGTTAGACCTTTGATTTGTGTCTTGATGCACCCAACTGATTTCGACCTATTGGTCAGAAAGTTAAAAAACTAAAAATATTGTATGGGATCCAAATTTGGTTGGAACGACCTGAAATAGAAAATCCAACTTTGCCATTGCATCTAAAGTATTGACTTTAGTATGGTTACATAGTTCATTTGAATATATCAAATTCCAAATAAATTTGGGGCCTTAGCAGAAACTTCAAAAAATTCAAAGTTTTAGCTATTTTCTGGAGTGCCTGCGATCACACCTCATGTGCAGAGGGTATTATGATTACACTAATTTATGATACAATTGCATTATATGGTTTTGGCACTAGATAGTGAGATTTTAGTATGCATGCTACGATTACAACATCTGAGGACCTGGAAGGGGTATAAAAAGACCTCTTAGGTTGTAATGTTGCTCAATTTGCACCTCTCTTTTAAGATCAAAAACACTAAAAGGTATGATAATTTTAAAATGAGTCTTAGGGTTGACTTGGGAGCTTGTTTAATATCTATTATCACAAATATCTTTTAATTTAAGGTAATATTTTATCCTTTTCTTGATGAATTTCTTGGTTCTTGACCCAAAATCCCAAATAGCTTGAGAGCTTAATTTTAACCCCAAATTAACTTGGTTTTCACCAATTTTTATAGGTTATGATTCCTTTATCATGTATGAATGTTAGGTTGACCTCAAAAAGAAGATTTCCATAAGTGGTACCCAATTGTCTATGTGATTGCATTATGTGTAACCAATGTGCATCTTGTTATGGCATTAAGTTTTAGTTGCTTGATAATCACTACTAATAATTGCACAAACTAGATGAGCATTAGCTGGTAATACACTTGTGTGCCATGTGTGTGTGAGAGATCTTACTCATTTCCCTTTGTACTGTCGAATCTAGAAATTGCCTAGTTCGTCTTACCTTAGTTGAAAGATAGGGGTTAGGAAGGATCATAGGACGTTTTGACTTTTAACCACTCTCAGCCTAAATAGCCTTCCCTATGATGTATGCTATCACTTGATCCCTGTTTTGAGCCAGAATTGACCATTTCTTTCTATGACACCTATCACCTTCCCATTTAGATCATAATAAACCTGTTTTCGCCCTGTTCCTCCTTGGACACTGTGTACCTTGACTTAGGCAAATATCCTAAGTTGAGGGTGGCTACCATAGGGGTGTGTGATGTAAACTGGGTATGAAGAGAGGTAGAATAAAAGAAAAAGAATAAGAGAAAAAAGAATAAATTGGGTGGTGTAAAAAAGAATAATAAAAGGAAAAGAATGAAAAAGAAAAGTCACATCCATCCTGAATAATGAGTGATCAAGAAAAGAGAAAAAGAGAAAAAAGAGGAACAAAAAAGAAATGAAAAAGAGAGAAAAAGAGGTTAATAAGTGGACCCCATAAGTTAAGGTAGTGCCAAAGAGGTTAGTCACTCTAAATGCCATTTAATATCATACCATCCCTTAGCCTACGTTACAAGCTGAGAAAGACCTATAGTGATCCTAACTCACCTATCTGGATACCTTGTTAATGATGATAAGGGGAAGCATAAGGTATTTAGCATACACTGGCAGGAACTTTGTTCTGATAGTGAGTATTTTGGTGCAAATCCCCATGTTTAAATGTTGATTTGTGAGATGAGAGAAAAAGGTGAATTTCATTGTTGTGAGGGCACACTAGTATGTTGCTAGGTGACTTACTTATTTAGGTAGTGTGATATTGATATAAGCATGATTTTTGATACTTAGTTGATGCCATGGTTTGAATCCTTTGTGCTACATTGCTACTTTTCAATAAGATAAATAGTAGTTTAACTCGTTAACCTTGGAGGTGGTAACTGAGTTTTGAGCTAAAATAGTGGTTGACTGATGAATGTTCTTTGTATTCTCTTAGTTAGTTTGTTTCTTGAGGACAAGCAATTGTTTTTAGTTGAGGGTGTTGAGTGTGAGGAAAAGCTAACACATTTAATGCTTTTTAGCTCAAAATAATTACAAAGTCTTAAGCAAATTTTGTTGTTTTTTTCATTGTTTTATTTTTTTAATGCAGATACAAGTGATTTGGGAGAAAACCAAAGAAAATAAGAATAAATCAGCTGAAATCTGGTGCAAATGAGCTATACTAAAGTTGACGCCATTTCTGAAGCATCGTCAGACATATGACAGGTTGTCAAAGTTTTCGTCAAACTTAGAAAGAACCTGAGGAATTGGGATGAAATGTGACAATGTTTTGGACGCGCCGTCAAGCATGGGACGGGTTGTCAAAGTGGACGTCACCTGAGGCAAATTATGCTGATTTCTAGTAAAGATGTGATGACATTTTTCACGGGCTGTCACATATTTGAGACCCCGTCAGATTTGCCGTCAGAAAATTAGAAGATAGTAATTCACTGGAGACTTTGACGGTATCCTGCACACGCCGTCATACTTATGACACGCCATCAAGAATGTCGTCACCTATCCCGAAGAAAATCTTAAAATTTTATTTTATTTCCTTATTTAGGATTGACTATTTAAAGACCTGTAGCAGGGTTTTCTAATATTATTATTCCATAGAAGGGGAGAGAGCCACACTTGAGTTTTTGGTAAGACAACACATTGATATTTTCTCTCTCTAATTTTCTTGGCTTGAAGAAGCAAATCCTTTGAAGAGATTAATATAATTACTTTGGAATTTCCTTTGTGATCTAATCTGTGATTCATTAGTTAATATTCATCTCTATAAGTTTAACTTTCAAATCATGAATTCAATTATGTGTTTCATTCGTTACATCATGTGTCGCTAAATTCCATTAACCTGGATTATGGGATCTATGGTTAGGTCATGATAAGGTGTTAAATACTCAAAATTTAATAGGTGTTAGGATTTCTTTATAATTCTGAGACTATAATTTATGTCTGTTGGTTGCAAATAATAGGTGTGCCTACTTTGGTTTTCTTGAGAAAGAAATCATAAACAGTAGGAAGTGAGTTATCAACAGGGTCTCGAAAAGACTTCATTTAATAATCAGCGTTGTAACAAGGTTGATTAACCTGAGGTAAAATCTCTGTAGTGATAAGAGATTCCCAAAGTCTTATAGGATTAGGGAATTAGACGCTTGAATAGGTCGAGAGACATTTGAGCATACCATCAATAAAGATAGATTGTCATCCTAACTACCGTGAGAACCTTGAGTAAATTTTAGTATCTGTCATGTACCATAAGTCCTAGTGAACATAATCCTGGTTATTTCATAAACTCTTGATTTCAAAATAAAACCAAGGTGACCAACAATTACTTGTTAAACTTAAAACCCCCATTTATCTTTTCGTGCCAGTTATTTGAATTTGACTTGTAGTTTTAGGTTCAAACTTGTTTAATCGCCACTCACATTGTTCCCTGTGGATTTGCTCCTGACTTCGAAGTTGGGTAAATATATTAATGACAACCGCCTTGCACTAAATTAAGGTGTAAGTTGAGCATTATCAGATACCCGATATGGCTGAAAGATAGTGTGAAAATGATATTGATACCCGATAAGGCCATAGGATGATAATCATGATATTTCAACAGGTCAGAGGATGATTATACTGATTTGACTAAGTGTACATCTATTGGTTTGAGTCTAGCTAGCCCTATGTATGGAGATTAGATATATGTGTATACCCGACAAGGCCGGAGAACAATTATGATGAGAATAATTATGAAGATGATGGTTATAATGATGACGATAGTTATAATGATAATGGTTATGATAATTATGATGGTTATAATGATGATATGCTGTTGTGGATTTTTGTTGCATTCATCCTTTTATGTGCATTCCCTATCACCAGTATACACATATATCTTTCAACCCATAAAGGGGGTTTCATTGGTATGGATGATGACTATACCTTGTAGTGTGGTGTATGTTGGTTGGACCTTTTAAGCCTGGGGTGTTGAGGGTACATGATAGGCTCGGCTAGGTATTTTTTGGTCCGGACTATCCCATTACTCATATTGTCATTGACATTATTATTATCATTGTTATGGCTAGTTTATGATAGAATAGTCATTGATTTGGTATCTAGATTTAAGGTATGATTCTATCCTCTTCTATAATATAATTATATTACTATGCATGATCATCTGATGATTTGTATATGGACTAGAACCATGAGTATTCTTGTACTAGCTCCTGCTATGGTTAAGTAGTCTTAAATAACTAGTCTGATGAATTTTGTTGTACATCAAGTAGACCTAGTGTTATATATATATATATATTTATATATATATATAAATATATGAATATGCATACTTAGTGTAACACCCCGATTCGCTGAACCGGAATGCTACACGGTGCTCATGACCCCGAGGGACCACAAGCTAATCCATGACTGATATCTGTACCTGTATACTACAAATCATGATACAATAATGCGGAATACATAGAACTGTAAGGCCATAAGTTTCAATAGAATACAATGATATGGGTGAAAATACCAAAAACAACTTAATCTAAATGTAAATCTGAACATAAATCTGAAAGCCTCTAAACTATGTGACTAAGGAGTTGAAGGAACATGTCTCCAACTAACTCCATAAAAATGAACTGAAGAAATAAATAAATGAATCAAATCATATTGTCCTCGAATCAATGAGGCCTAAACTGACGGGTTAAGATATCTCAACCTACGCTGGCTACGTAGTTCTGGAACAAAAGGATGACTACTAAGAATCACACCCTGATTTGGTGGGTGAGTTCCCATCCTTGGGTTCACTCGGTGCTAACCCTTACTACTATCTGGGGGGACTGGACATGAATAACTGACTGTTTATGACTTAATCTTACTGAATTCCATTGACTGGCAGAATGTTACTAATATTTGACAACTCACTAAGATCATGAGGTTTTCCTGAGTCACATGACTGACTGAAGTCTATGGAATCATAGCTTGAGTTTAGATATCGTGAAACATGACATGGCTCTAGGCACACAGCTATAGTTTTTGGGTACAAGTACCCCAAGGACTCGATGGAAGGAAACTGACACACATGACTGACTTGATCATAAGAGTAGAGTCCATAATTTATAAAATCATAAGTAGGGATCTCATACTAAGCATGGTTATCAACAATGTATTGCATGGAAAGGATTTCATATCACATGGAAGTACTTGCACAATCTTAATATCATGTTCATTGGATAATCATATTGGCAACACATACCAATAGCATGGAAATTCATGTGGATTGCATGGTTATCATACATCTTGTTCATAAGAAGGATTTGCAAGTAAACATAGTATAATCTCATAAGAATTGTTCATGAGTATTCCAAAAACATTTAAAAGGTACATTATCAACATAGAAGACATTGGAACGTAAGGGCATATCATGAATCCTTCACTTAGTGCATATCTGATGCACGGACAACTGACACATGTATGCATGACTGAGTATGAAATGGTTAATAGGTACTAAGTTTATAATTGAAACATGAACATCAAACTGAATAAGATTAAAGAGAATTGTTACCTTGATCTGAATTGGAGGCGAAGAGGTGAGGATACTTGGTATGCTTATCTACTTTTGCTTCCCAAGTAGCTCCCTCATGAGACTGATTTTGCCAAAGAACCTTAACTAGAGGGACTTCTTTATTCCTTAATCTACGAGTCTGATAATCTAAGATTTCGACTGGAATCTCTTCATAAGAGAGGCTGTTCTGAATGTCGATGCTTTGAATAGGGACAACAACTGCTGGGTCACCTATGCACTTCTTTGGCAAAGAGACATGGAAGACTGGATGGACTGACACTAGATCTGAAGGCAACTCAAGCTCATAAGCAACCTTACCAAAGCGATAAAGAACTTTGAAGGGACCGACATACCGAAGACTGAGTTTCCCTTTCTTGCCAAACCTCTTCACTCCCTTCAAGGGATAGATCTGAAGATAGACATAGTCATTGACCTCGAACTCGAGATCTTTTGTATGAGCATCTACATAGGACTTCTATCAGCTTTGAGCAGCCCGGAGTCTCTCTCTGATCAACTGAACTTTCTCTAAGGTGTCGAATACTAATTTAGGACCTATGATTGAGGCGTCACTAACTTCGAACCAACCAATCAGAGATCTATATCTCGTACCATAGAGAGCTTCGAATGGAGACATCTGAATACTAGAATAATACCTATTGTTGTATGCAAACTCAATCAAAGGCAAGTGGTCATCCCAACTCCCCTTGAAGTCAATTGCACACGCCCTTAGCATATCTTTAAGATTTTGAATGGTCCTCTCTACTTGACCATCTGTCTGAGGATGAAATGCTATGATGATATGGACTTGGGCATCGAGACCCTTTTGGAATGCTATCCAAAAGTGAGAAGTGAACTGGGTACCTTTGTCTGAAATGATAGATAAAGGAACACCGTGTAACCTGACTATCTCCCTAATATAGAGTTTGGCATAATCATCGGCAGAATAAGAAGTACGAACAGGAAGAAAATGCGTTGACTTGGTCATTCTGTCTATAATGACCCAGACTGAATCATGCTGCTGATGAGTTCTAGGTAAACCCATCACGAAGTCCATATTAACTTTTTCCCACTTCTAAGTAGGAATGGTGAACTCTTGCATGGAACCACTAGGTTGTTTATGCTCTATCTTAACCTTCTGACATGTAGAGCACTTAGCCACAAACTCTATAATATCTCTCTTCATCCTACTCCACCAATAGATCTCTCGCATGTCGTGGTACATCTTAGTGGCCCCTGGATGAATAGAGCATCGCGCACCATGCACTTCTGCAAGTATTCTCTACCTTAATTCATCTACACCTAGAACACATAGACGACCCTGACAATGAAGAACACCATCTCCCCCTTAGGAGAAAACCTCGACTTTCTGACTCTAAATTGACTCTTTAAGCTTGACAAGGCTAGGATCCCTATCTTGTTTCTCTTTCACCTTGGAAACTAGAGATGACTCTGAACTACCATGAACACATACACCACCCTCTGAAGAATCGACTAAGCGAATGCCTAGTCTAGCAAGTTGATGGATCTCCTGAGCTATATTTTTCTTACTATCCTCAACGTGAGAAATACTACCCATAGAGAGTCAACTGAGAGCATAGGCCACAACACTGGCCTTGCCTGGATGATAAAGAGCACTTATGTTATAATCCTTCAAGAGCTCTAACTACCTTCTCTGGTGAAGATTGAGATCTTTCTGGGAAAAGAAATACTGGAGTCTTTTATGGTCTGTGAAGACATCTACATGAACTCCATAGAGATAATACCTCTAAATCTTCAAGGAAAAAACTACCGTTGTTAACTCGATATCATGAGTAGGATAATTCTTCTAATGTGGCTTTAATTGTCTAGAGGCGTAGGCTATGACCTTACCATGCTGCATGAGGACACAACCTACACCCACTCTGGATGCATCACAATAGACTAAAAAACCGTCTGAACCATCTGGAATAGCTAGAATTAGAGCCGAGGTGAGTCGAGTCTTCAACTCTTGAAAGCTCTTCTCGCATGAATCTGACCACTAAAATGTAATCTTCTTTTGAGTCAATTTGGACATGGGAGATGAAATAAAAGAAAATCCCTCGAAAAACCATTTGTAATAGCCAGCCAAACCCAAGAAACTCCTAATATCTGATAGAGATACGGGTTTGGGCCAGTTTCTTACTGTCATGGTTTTTTGAGGATCTACTCTAATGCCAACACTGGAAACAATATGGCCAAGGAATGCTACTGATCTTAGCCAAAATTTGCACTTGCTGAACTTAGCAAATAATTGATGATCAACGAGAGTCTGAAGAACAATCCTGAGATGGTCTGTATGATCACGCTCTATGCGAGAATAGACCAGAATATCATCTATGAAGACTATGACAAACATATCAAAGTAATGCTTGAACACACGGTTCATCAAATCCATAAAAGCTATAGGGGAATTGGTAAGACCAAATGACATAACTAAAAATTTGAAGTGACCATACCGAGTACGGAAAGCTGTCTTCAGAATGTCATATTCTCTAACTCTGAGCTAATAATAGCCTGATCTGAGGTCTATCTTGGAGAAGTAACTGGCACCTTAAAGTTGGTCGAATAGATCATCAATCCTGGGAAGAGGATATCTATTCTTGACCATTACCTTGTTGAGTTGACGGTAATCAATACACATCCTGAGAGAACCGTCTTTCTTGCGCACGAATAACACTGGTGCACCCCATGGGGAAATGCTGGGTCTGATGAACCCCTTATCTAAGAGATCTTTCAACTGATTTTTCAGTTCCTTGAGTTATGCTGGTGCATTTCTGTATGGCAGAATAAAAATAGGTTGAGTATCCGGAAGAAAGTCTATGCTGAAGTCTATTTCCCTTTCGGGAGGAATGCCTTGAAGATCTTTGGGAAAAATATCTGAGTATTCATTAACAATAGGGACTATTTTGAGGCTGGGAGATTCAAAACTGGAATCTTTAACACGCACGAGATGATACACACACCCCTTAGAAATAATTTTGCTTGCCCAAAGGTAGGAAACAAGTTGACCCTTGAATGCTAAAATGCTACCCTTCTACTCTAGGATGGGCTAATTTGGGAACTGAAACTGAACTATCCTATTTCTGCAGTCGATTGTGGCATAGCAGGAATGAAGCCAATCCATGCTGAGAATGATATCAAAGTCAGTCATCTCTAACTTCACTAAATCTGTTGATATGGATTTCTGAGATATCATAATTAGGCAGTTCCTATATACCCACCGGGCTATGATGGTTTTACCTACTGGGGTAGAGACTGAGAAGGGCTTTGGTAGGACTTCGGGACTGATTCCAAAATCACCTGCTATGTATAGAGTAACAAAGGACAAAGATGCACCTGGGTCTAGTAAAGCATAAATGTGAACATGGAAAATCTGTAACGTACCAGTAACAACATCAGGAGAATTTTTTTGATCCTACCGGGACTAAAGAGCATAGAGTCTATTTTGTCGTTGCCCACTGGTAGCACTGGAAAATGGCACCCTGCTGGTTTGGGAGACTCGACTGAGCTATAGAATGATTTTACTGACCCTGAAGACTTGAATGCAGACACTCCCTAATCTTGTGGCCTGGCATTCCACAACCAAAACAGACATCACTACCGTCTATGCAAATGTCCTTGTGGTTCTTACCATAAGTCTGACAAAGGGGATTTATTCGGGCACCGCTAACAATGCCCTGAGATTTAGAGCCAGGCGATTTGTCTCTATTGCCATCTCTGAATTTCAGAACTGGAGCACTGGCAGAGGAAGGAGTTGTAATAACTAACTTGGAGTGAAACTATGAACGGTTTCCTCCATCTAACTTGGGGTGAGCAAAGTTGAAATCACCTGGCCTTGCTTTCGTGTTATGCCTCTCACTAGTCTTAAACTTCTGATCTTCTACTTGCTAGGCATGGGTCATGAATCTGGCTAAGGTCATATCACCGATCAGCATCATAGACCTACACTTATTTACCATGCTATCGTTGACCCCTGACACGAACTTGCTCATCTTAGCTCTATTTTCTGCAACCACATGAGGAGCATACCTAGCTAGCTGAGTAAATTAGAGAGAATACTCCCTAACTGTCATATTCCCCTACATGAGGTTGATAAACTCAATAACTTTGGCTTCTCTCAGCTTTTAGGGTAAGAATCTGTCTAAGAAGGCTGTGACAAATTCTTCCCACTCAATAGGGCCAGTATCATCTAACCTCTCAGACTTCCACTATTTGTACCAATCATGAGCAACATCCTATAACTGGTAGGTGGCTAACTCAACACTCTCAATAAAAGTAACACCCATGATGTCGATGACCTTCTGGACTTGGTCAATGAACTCCTGAGGGTCCTCATCAGACTTAGACCCATGGAAAGATAGAGGGTTCATCCGGGTGAAGTCCCAAACCCTAGCTGCATTGGGAGTGGCCACTGGATTGGCCAAAATGACTGGTGTCCATTCATTCTATGCAGCCATAGACTGAGCAAGTATGGTAAATGCGGCTCTAAACTCCGCATGGGAAACATATTCGCCCAAAGGATCTTCGGGATGAAGAGCTAGCTGGTTTCTTCTATTTGGGGCCATGGTCTGGAATAAGAGAAGAATGGATTAGACAAAGAGTTTAACTTGTGAATATGCTCACTAGCATGACATGAATAAGAAGAAAACGGAATGTTCCTAAAACATATTATAGCCTCCCACACATAAATATGGAGCACAACACACCCATGTACAAGACTCTACTAGATGCGGGTTTCAGACTTCCTAGGACTCTATTGAACCTTAGGCTCTAATACTAAGTTTGTAACACCCCAATTCTCTAAACTGGAATGCTACACGGTGCTCATGACCCTGAGGGACCACAAGCTAACCAATGACTGATATTTGTACCTGTATACTGCAAATCATGATATAATAATGCGGAATACATAAAACTATAAGGCCATAAGGTTAAAGTGAATACAATCATATGGGTGAAAATACCCAAAACGACTCAATCTGAACGTAAATCTGAACATAAATCTGAAAGCCTCTAAACTATCTAAATAAAGATTTGAAGGAACGTGTCTCTAACAAAATCGGTAAAATTAAACTGAAGAAATAAATAAATAAATCAAATCATATTGTCCTCGAATCAATGAGGACTCACTATGTCTCTGCGACTAGAATGCTACTGCTACTGCTGGGTTGGAGCTTATGTGTCGGAACCTATGGTGTAACATGAAAAGAAAGCACCATAGCGCAAATATGTCAGTACAACTGGAGTACAGAGTATACGAGGAAGGTAGGCTGAACATAAAGGGTTTCATGCATGAACAACACTAACTGACTAATATGAACGTGGGAGTGCAAACACACATATATAGAAATTGGGATCGTGAATATGTGATAGCATGACCTGTAAGCTAATACATAGTTTATTGATAATTATCATGACTGATACTAAAACTGATAACATGGACGACTGTATCTGACAGTCCTATATATACTGAAATCTGAAGAATGCCCTCAGTTTTTTTACTGAGACTGATACTGAAATTATGGTAAGTAGTGTTTAACCGACATGCCCTATGTATGCTGTTATGGCCAAGCTGGGGTCCAATCTCTGCCCCGACTGGAGTGGTGTCAATACCGTACCATAGGTAAGGACAGCCTATGAGTGACCCTTATCTGGCAGGTACTCAATGAGAATAGTGGGAACCTTAAACTGAAGGGTTAAGACACCTCAGCAACCCTAATCTAATAGGTTAAGATATTTCAACCTACGTTGGCTATGTAGTTCTTGAACACAAAGATGACCACTAAGAATCACACCCTGAACTGGCGGGTGAGTTCCTATCCTTAGGTTCACAAAGTTCTAACCTCTACTCCTATCTGGAGGGATTAGACATGAATAACTGACTGTGAATGACTTAATCTTAATTAATTCTGTTGACAGGTGGAATGTTACTGATATCTGACAACGGACTAAGATCATGAGGTTTTTCTGAGTCACATGACTGACTGAAGTCTATGGAATCATAGCTTGAGTTCGGATATCGTGAAACATGACATGGCTCTAGGCACACAGCTATAGTTTTTGGGTACAAGTACCATCAGGACTTAATGGAAAGAACCTGACATACATGAATAACTTGATCATAAGAGTAGAGTCCATAATTTATAATATCATAAGTAGGGATCTCATACTAAGCATGGTTATCAACAATGTATTCCATGGAAAGGATTTCAAATCACATGGAAGTACTTGCACAATCTTAATATCATGTTCATTGCATAATCATATTGGCAACTTATACCAATAGCATGAAAGTTCAGGTGGATTGAATGGTTATCATACATCTTGTTCGTAAGTAGGATTTGCAAGTAAACATAGCATAATCTCATAAGAATAGTTCATGAGTATTCCAACATCATTTACAAGGAACATTATCAAGGTAGAAGTCATTGGAACGTAAGGGCATATCATGAATCCTTCACTTAGTCACAAATTATCTATATTGCATGACTTCTAGTTTCTTAGGCATTTTATCAAACACCTTACATGCACATCGTAAGCATAGGTTAAATCATTAATTTATACATCATGAACAACCAAATTTACATGTTTCCAACTCATATGATATCA
The DNA here is from genome assembly GCF_002878395.1 of Capsicum annuum. Lineage (NCBI taxonomy): Eukaryota > Viridiplantae > Streptophyta > Magnoliopsida > Solanales > Solanaceae > Capsicum > Capsicum annuum. The sequence goes on from NC_061115.1 coordinate 131,186,709, forward strand.
TGAAATTCAAAACAAACATATAAAGATTCCATCTTGGGAATCACCCAATATCAACAACATGATCTTCAACACCCAACAATATAGAAATCATACTTTATAATGAAAAAGAGGGTTTTTGAGCTTTATGGATGAAAGAGATCCATAAATCAACTCACGCATACCTTAGAAGGACAAATTTTTGATGATTGATGGAGGAATTTCCTTGAATTTGGATCTTCAAGCTTAGTTACACAACCCTAGTTGTTTTTCTCCTTTAGTGCTCTTCAATGATGAGATTTGAGTTGATAATAGGGTTGTAATATGTTTAGAAGCTATATATTTCATAGTGTTAAGTTTAGGGACGTGTAAGGAGTTTGAAAAGAATTAATTACCTTTAAAATAAATCAAGACAGAGTATTTTTGGCACCTAGAATTAACTTAGGTGGCGCCCAAGTGATCGCCTATGCTTGGGTTGCGGGATGCCTAACCAATTGCCTATGCTTGGGTTGGGTGGCGCTTAACTAATTGCCTATGCTTGGGTTGGACAGCGCTTAACAAATCGCCTATGCTTACAGTCTCTCACAAAAATAGGCATTACTTTTTGCTCGACTATTGGATTAAGGCAAAATTGGTATCATTGGAATGCTAATTTGATTCTGTACAATTTGGTCAGTCTAAATCAGCTAAAATACCAAATTAATATTGTGTTAAACTCGTTCAAAGATGAACCTTTCAAAATCAAACACTAAAACTTGATAGATTCAAAAACTCATAGCTTGTATTACCTTAAGTGACTCATATGAACATGCTTAATGCATCATAAGCTATCCTATCACTAGGATATTCATGGTAAGTCATGTAGTCAAGTATGAGTCACAGGATAGGAGATTTCATACGTAGGAATACTTATTCATTTCCTAGCTTAGAACCATGCGAGGTATTACACTTATCTATATGTAGGTATGGTATTACCATATATCTCTTCTTTTAATTGATTTAAATTGTATATTTCTTCCTTTTCCTTGCATACATACATACATACATACATACATATATATATATATCTTTCTTCCACTTTTATTTTGTATATTGGCAAGTGATATACGATAGAGTATTGATATTCCTAAGTATGGATGGAATAAGATAGTACATTCTTATTATTTCTTTAGCCTTATTATGTTAGTGTCTTGGACTTGATTATGATAGTTTATCCTTATTATCTCATTGGTTGTCTTGTGTGGTTTGTGGATATTCAGGTATAGTTTTCCATTCTATTTATATGTTATGTATATCTTCTTTGTCTTAGGAGCTTAGTTGGTAGTTGACTACTATGTACCATATGTTTGGTACTCATACTAAACTTCTGTAGCCTGCAGATCATAGTACGTGTTATCTTTATTGAAGTATGTATCATGCAAAACAACAATGGTTTGAAGACTTAGAGTGAGCTCCTAGCGTTAGGAGTATTACTTATCTCATTCATATATACTACACTAGTCTCTATATTTTATTTAGAGATAAATTATACTAGTATATTTATTTATACTTTACTTTTGATTCTTGTTATTTAAAAGCCCTTATAATGATACCCCCAGGTTTTAGGGCTATGTTATGTAATTGATCTTTTATTTCTATATTCTGCATTCTTTTCAAAATCTATTTGGGTAGTCCATCACTAGCTGTTCTAGAATATGGGTTTGACTTACCTATATGTGGTTTATATTATGCTCCATCATGACCTGAGATATTAGGTCATGACAAAGTTGGTATCAAAGCCTAGGTTCGGCAGTGTATTATTACAAGAGCTAATTATTTAGTAGAGTCCCATGGATCAATGCGGAGACATTCGTAATGTATCTTCGGGAGGCTATAGGGACATTCTTAGGAAATTCATTTCTTGACTCCATGTCATGTTCCCGCATTTGGAATGATGCTTAAGCAGAGTTTTTGACTCTATTATCCCAAATGGATGATGGAAAATGGTTGATATATGCAGATGGGACTTTAGCATGTATTTTGGTGTAGCATTGGACTATAGAGTCATATATGGACATCAAAGATCTTCATTGTTACATAAAGGATTTGTGGATAACTTGGCTCCTGTAAAGGTCATGACTAATTCAGCCCTTCGATATTTAGCATTGGGAGTCCTGAGTCTTTTCTAGATCCCCCATATGTAGGAATAATATTTGGTTCATCGAGAAATTCTCAAGATAGAAGTAGATCTACTAGTGTCATTAGGGTTCTTCACCAATTTTTGAGTATGATACTGGATTTCTCGGGTGGGCCGATCATTTTCGATGTTATATCCCTTTGAGAAGGGCATAATATATGGAGTTATTAGAGGATCAACATTGCCACTCTGTTTGGTATAGTAGAATTTGATAGCAATTGGCTCTTCCTTATTTTTGGTTATTGGTCATTTGGGAGACATACAAAGAGTATGTTAATACTTATGGAGGTGACGGCAAGAGGCTATTTTCTTGGTATTATGGTATTGGTATTTCATCTGAGAGTAAGGATCCTTCTAGAAAAGGTCAGTTTTAGTTGTAGTATATCGATTCTACGCAGGTAGCATTTTAGGCAATGAAAGGTTCTTAGATTATTCATGGTGATCGTAATGGGAAGGCTCACCATCATACCTTACAGAGTTCTTAGCATAGGGTCTTCAGTAAATGACGACCATTTAAGATTATGAGGGGCAATATCTTAAAGTATTCTAGGATCTTATTTTGGTTATGTTGAGATAGGATAGAAATTTAGAGATTTCCCCAGCTATGAGTTAGATGATCAGATAGAGCATGCATGTATTCCTCGCCAGCCTAAAGTTCCTAAGATAGGCTATGATTATAGGAAGTATGATCATTATAGTAGAGAGTGATGTCAGCATCAGTTGGCTAGCCATTTGGGCTCAGTTCGTATTTCGATGAAAGGTTATAATTTTAAGAGTTGTTACGAATGCAAAGAGATCAGCCACTAGTCTAGAGAGTTTCCCTAACATGGGATTTCTAATTATTCTAATCATTCAGATTAGCCTCATGATTTTGAGGCATCTTTAGTTAGGGATAGTTTGCTTGGCACCTCAGTTGATGAGTTAGTCATTCAATCTGAGTTTGGAACCATTAATATTTATTATCTTTTATATTCACTAAGCATGGAATTACAGATTTCACCATTATTTGTATGATTTTATTTTCCTGTATTTACCTTTTTCTCATTATATGTATTAGGGTCTTCATAACCATTAATGATTATATACCTTGATGAGTTTATATTTGTTATTGTGTGCCTTGTTATTGAATTCATGATTTTATGAATACCACTATGGTTTATTTCTTTTAGTATTTGATGGGGTAGATCAATATTGGTATTTTCTCCCTGCGGGTATGGTATTTGGGTTCGATCCCCATTTATCTTTGCACATTGACCTTATTATGGCCTTTCAGTGGTACATAACTGCAATACCCCGATCATTTCTTAGGCCTAAATACATCTTTTGAGTGAATATGGATGACTTCCAAATTGATTGTTGTTTATCTCATGTTGTATTTCCCCAAATTCTACTTTCTATCTTGTTGAGAATTGGATAAGCTTTCCATCAACATAAGATTCACCCAAATCGGACACCCGGTGAGGAAGTTAGAACCATTTTGTAATTCCCCGAGACTCTAACCAATAGTGCAACCATGAATCAAGATCTTGAGAAATAAATTATAGTTCTTTGGTTTTTTTTCTAATCAAGGATGGTTTTTATTAAGGCCTTAAATATGTCCTAACGATTGGGCAAATCAAAACATTCCTTACTGATTGAATCCTTGGGAAGGATATTGGTATAGTCAACTTCAAACGAGAATATTTCTCATTATACTTGGATTTTTTGATCTCATGACCTATCGACAGATAGATAATTTAATTATCTTTCCAACGATACTAATTTTTCCAAAATCCAATATCGGGGCAAAGAGTTATGCCCATTTTACTCTAGCATGTCAAGCAGGAAAACGGTGATGATAGTTCTGACGGGCTGTCATGCTTCTGATGCTATTTTTGACGACGTCGTTACATTCTGACAATATTTCTGACAATGTTGTCAGCCCTGGGCAGAGAATCAAGAATTGGACCCCTTTTTGTGATGACCATTCGTGACGGCCTATCACGGACCTAACGGCCTGTCACGGATGGCGTCAAGTATATTTTTCCAGCAACTCAAGGACGCTTTTAAAAGGTTGTTTTTGTCTTTTCTACTCATTTTTAGCCTCTATATATATACTAGTACTGGAGAAAACCTTCATTATCTCTCATTCTCTTCCAAGGAAAAGATCAAGAAACTAGGGTTTTCTTCTAAAATCCTAAATCAAATCTTCTCCAAGAAATTTAACAATCTTCCAAAGATTTCACCAAGTTGTCCAAGAATCAAATTTTTCAAGTCAAAGGAATCAAGAAACTTAGCTCAAAAGTGTGAAGAAGAGTTCCCAATCAAGCTTGTTCATCTTAAATCCATAATCCAAGGTATGTGGGGTTTGAACAATAACACTTATGTTCTTATGCCCAAAGATTCAATTTCTACTATTGAAATCCATGATTTTGCAAAGTGGGTTTACACCCAAATTACTTTATTAATGATTTATGATAGCTAAGCTATTCAAGATTGATACACATGACTATTTGATCAATTTATTTCTTAAATTGAGAACTTATGCCATTAGTTGAATATTATTATTATGAGTTGATGATTTCCCAATGATTTGAGATAAGAGTCATGATTTAAGCTTTTCTATGAGAATTTTGATTATTGAATATATATATATATATTAATATTTGAGCTTCAGAGTCAACAATGAGTTCTATGTGTTTTCTTGAAGTTTTTGATACATGATTATTTTACAATTTCCAAATTATGACTTGATATTTAATATTGTGAATTTCATGTTCTACCATGAGTTGGTATTTCAAGTGCTTTCAAGACATGTGTCAAGCTTTAAGCTTCCTTATGAAAAATTGCATTATTAAGTATATTGATTCATAAGATTGAGTTGTTATAATGAGTCTTGATATTTCCTCAAAGTTATTGATGTTTCCATGACTTAATGAATTGATACATCTTGATATTGAGAAATATTGTTTGATATTGAGTCGAGTTAGGAATCCATAGTTATATATGAATTATCGATGAGATATATTATTGTTTTCGTCTTTATAATAGACCCATGAGTTGATATTGATTAAGGTGGATTTCCTAACGTATTTTGAGCTGTGTCTAGGGGGAGTATTTAGCACCGAGCGGGAAATGTGGTATTTCCCCAAAACTATGTGCCACCATAGGATTGATGTCGATAATTGTGGGCCAAAGTTTGAGTATGGGATTGTGATAATGAGATTGAGGTTGTACTCCCTGGTAAGAGTACAAAACCCCTGCTAATGTGGGGTTGTCCCCTTAGGAGGGCAAAACGTTGGACTCCATGCGGCTCACATGGTGTAGTTTATGTCGGTTATAAGAAACTCCCACATCTATAATGATCTAAGTACCTTTAGTTACCGAGTTACTCTGAGTCATGAGTCAAAGAGTTTGAGCTGAATTAAATGATTTATGAGATTTATGAAGTATGTGTCATTACTAATGACTTATGGGAATATATTTCAGTAAATTCAAGCAAAGAAAGTTGTTATCATCAACATGAATGATTTTCATAATCATTTATGATATTATTTATAATGTTGCATTGCACCCCTACATAATCAGTACATTCCTTAAAGTACTGACCCCCATATATCTTTATATGCTACAGTGTCTTGTAATATAGATGCAAGTTGTAGCACAGATACCACATTTATTCAGTCAGCCGCTCTCAGTCAGCAGGTGATGAGTCCTTTTGATTCAAGGGCTTGAGTTGGTTATATAGTTGAAGAAGTATTGTATTTTCTTATTTTAGTCGTATTGAGCTTGGATCCGACTATCTAAAGTCCGTACCAGTAGAGGCTTCATTGACAGTTAGTAAAAGTTAATATATTCAATTTTAGTTTCACTTGGTAAAAGTAGAGTTGTAATCTTGTAAAGTTCATATTTATATTGATCAAGTTCAGAGAACTTCTATATTTTTGCTGATTGTATATAGATTTAAATATTTATCCAGTTTCTTATGAGTTATGCTAATAGAAGGGTTAGCTTGGGGTCACTTGTGCCCCTAAGCACTGTGTGACATCTCCAGACCAAATTTTTGGGCATTACAATAAAATTGATGATTATTTTGGTACCACCTATTCATTATATTAATGTTAATATGGCTATTGCTATTGCTAGCACTGCTATTGTATTGATTTTATTACTTGATATTATTGATCCTCATTGGGTAGCTATATAGACTAGTATTATCTAGTTAAAATTCTATGTCATTGTAATTTTTATTTGGTTACTTAAGTAGTGATATCCTAATTTGAAGACTTTTTTCTTATAGCGTGGCAAGGTTGATTATTTTCCCTTTTGGTTTGTTATGTTAGACTGATTCGATAATAAAATGTGATATTGAAGGTAAGTTGACCTTCTGTTGTTTTTATTGTTCTAGAGTTGGTAGTTTATCCATATTGCTTGTTCTTAAGTTTTTGATTCTTAGACTTTCCTCCTATGTTGTGAAGGTATTTTCTTTGGCTATCTCTTTCTATATAGCTTATTTGTGAGCTTGATCAGTCTTGGATCAATTCTTCATTTGTGGCTATTTCATTGCCCGATAGTGGTAAAATATTGATATCAAGATATCTTGGGTTTATTTCTTAGACTTGTTGGGTTCTTCTTCTAGTGATGGTTTGCCCTTGTTATAAGTGTGGATTTAGAAGCTCCATTCTTACTATGATGAACTTCTCGCTCTAGCGAGGAAAGAGAATTGGAGATAGTGATTGCTCAAGTGATCACTTCTTAAGTTGGCAAATTAGAAATTCTTTATCTTGAAATATTTGATTTTGTTTTAGTGTTCATGAATTTGACAATGGTTTCGAGATTGGTACTTTTTCTTCTTCGAAAATGAGATTCATGGATGGATCAAGTACTAATTGTGCTATTTGTATGGATTTAAAAGATCCCTATTTGGAGTTTGTTCAACCTTGGAAGGCCAGGTAGAGTGTTCCTCCTTGATGATATATGCCTATGACTATTCTTTACCAAGCTGTAGTGTTGGGTTGGTTAATTTATGCCTTGAGTTGCAATTCTGCAAAGTTTCTAAAGTTTTGCCATTACTAGTATGGTTTGCAACCTTGGGAGTTCTTGGGTTTCCCTTGATAGTTTATTCCCTCCAGTAGATATGCAGTGGATTCTTGTATTTGCAGTTGGTGATTCATCCTCTATTATGATTTTGTTCTTCAACTATGTTTTAATTTTGGCTCAATATGATCTGGTACAGATATATCTGATTTTGACAGTATGGTCGATGAGGGTACTTGACCTTAGTTTGGATTTATTAGCTCAATTTTGAATTTGATGCCTTGGGATGGAGATTTGGAAGTTATGATTGATTTGGAATATTATTGTCTACCTTTGTTTAGGTTTGGTTTGGGTATTTAAGATCGAGCAGTTTAGCCTTGATGTTTAGATTTCAGCTTGGAATTGTAAAGCTTGGGTTCAACTTTCATTTTAGAATCGGCTTATTTCAAACTAAATTTATAGGTGGGTTGAGCCTACTCCATAGTTACCTATTCAGTATTCTTGATTTGGTTAGATTATTATTGATAAGTGTTTAGATGATAGCCTATGTACCCGTTATTGGTTCTTTCAACTTTGACCTCGAGTTTTCAGTCTACTTTGTGAATTTTGGATGATATATTTTGTGGGAGTATTATACACGAGTTGGATAGTATGGTTTCATTTTTGGTTAATGGAACATCCTAGAGTGGATCATTCAGTCATAAGTAGTTATGCCTTGAACTTCTGGATTTCAGTTTATTACCATCCGAACAAGTTGTAGCATAGGAATAGATTGTGTTCCTTGGTTATCTCTATTTGTGTTCCCAGATAGCGTGTTAGTAGCTTATTCTTATATTTTTCATATAGACTTTCAGTGGATGAACTTCAGATCTTTAAGTTCTCTGTGACGAGATTATGCGGACAAGGACCAGATGATTTTCCTCCTGGGTTTGAGTGGATAACAGGTGTGGATTAGTAAAATAAGGTTATATTTGGGTTTGGAATCCATTGTATGACTCATGTCTTGATGTGATTTTGGCTTAGATAACCCTTGGATTGATTTGTGTGGGTATCGAGATTGTATCAGTGTATTTTGGTTTCAATTTGCACGTATCAACCTTTTTCAATTTAGTTGGAGGCCAGTTGGTGGTTGAAGTTAAGTTTTTACTTTTTGGAAGTAAAGTGACGGAGCTGGTTGAAAAAGGGATACTTGTGGTTAAATCCCTTGGAAGTGTTCTCTCTTTGTGGAGGTTATTTAGAAAGTAATACTCGGACCATGCCGGCCCAGTACCTTATCCTTTTGAGCTTTTGAAATCTTTTTGTCTATTGACTTTTAGGGATAAAAGTTCTTTTACTAGTGGATATTGTAATGATCATTTAGGGCATTTTTCATATTTCCACTTACTTTTGTTGTTAGAGCTTTACCATAGCTGCCCCAAGGTATTTATGACTTGTTGGGACTAACAGTTTGGTTACCGGGCAGTTCATATAGTTTTTTGAGCCATTTCCCAAATTAGAAGTCTTGGCTAGTTCCAAATGGCCACCGGGCAAAAACTTTGGTAAAATAATTTTTAATGCAAATTGGCTGTGCCAGAATCTCTGAAATATCAATTTTAGGCTAGGTAGACCTTTGGTTTGGGTCCTGATGCACCCGAGGTCATTTCGACATATTGATCGAAAAGTTGGGAAATTGGAAATTTGGTTATGGGACCGACAGTTGATCGAGCCAACCTCAGATGGAAAATTCATCTTCGTCATTGCGTCCTAATCATCCAATTTAGCATGGTTAAATAGTTCATTTGTGTAGATAAAATTTCAAATGAATCTCGAGGCCTTAGCGGCAACTTGGAAAAAATCAATGTTTCAGCTCTCTTTCGGTGTGCCTATGCTGGCACCTTACGCACAGAAGGTAGTGCAATCACACTTCCTTTTGTTGTGATCAGATAATATGGTTCTAGCACCAAATAGTGCAATTACATCCTGTATATTGCGATGGAAGCATCTAAGGACCTGGAAGGGATATAAAAAGACCCATTAGGTCACGATTTTGCTTATTTTCCATATCTCTGTTGAGAGCAAAAACCCTAAAGGGTGTGATAACTTTAAATTGAGTCTTAGGGGTAACTTAGGAGCTTCATTAACATCTATTATCGCGAACATCTTCAGATTTAAGGTAAGATTTCATTCTTTTCTTGATTAATTTCTTGGTTCTTGATCTAAAACCCCAAATAGGCTAAGGGATAGATTTTAGACCATATTACCTTGGTTACACCTATTTTTTAGGGTTATTATTCCTTGATCATGTATAAACATTGGGTTGACCTTAGAAACATGATTTCCATAGGTTGGACTACTTGGAATTTTTGGTGTTGTTTTTATACCTGAGCATAATAGTGAAATATGGGTAGCATTATTCTTGTATTGATGAGTAGATTACGATTTTCATAGCGTGATGGCATTTTAGGATTATAAAATCAAGATGCGCATTTGTTGAATGAATTAAGGATTTATGGTTTGACCTTGATGTAGGATTTCGTCTACTCTTCGTCATAAGATGATGCATCTTATATATTATATGTGAATATGAATGTTAAGATTGATTATGGTTAGAATTGTGTAGTCTTGATTATTGAAGTTTGGAGATTAGAGAGGGTTTTTGTCCCGTAAGGTTAAATTCTTATTATCCTTTTAGAAACCTATTTCCTTCTCCCTAGATTGAACTAATTTGTAGAATGGATATGATATGATGCTAGGTTTGGGTTGTGGTTTATACATTTAAAGTATAGTTGGTATGATTAACCTTATGTCGACCACTCTAGTGATCTTGAAACTGTAAGTTAGGTGGAGTTGAATTAAATACCCATGTTTCTAGGTGGAATTCCTATCTTAGGATTGGTTATGGCTTACTTGACATCTAGAAATTTAACTAGATACCTTTGTCTAGTTGGGATATAAATTGCCTGAATACGGAAATTGAGGATTAAAAGTTGGTTCCTCAAACCCACCTTAGGTCAAGACTTGTGTTAGCCCTTGTGGACTTAATTGCAGATGTTAGGCATAGTTAAGACTATTGTGCCTTTAGAATAAGGTTAATTTACGACTTGACAAATTATGATGGATCTCCTCAGATTATGACTTATGTCTTATAGCTATGCTATGGCATTCGAGACTTGATTTATAACATGGTCTACCGATATGTTTGATAACATAGACATAGATATCCATATGATATATGGCTAATAGACATGAGATGTTTATTGATATTATGTCTTCTAGACATGGGATGCTTATTGATATTATTCCTCCTAGATGTGAGATACTTATTGATATTATGCCTGCTAGATGTGAGATGCTTATTAATATTACGCCTCCTAAATGTGAGATGCCTCCTATAGCTGAGATGATTATAGACATGCTTTTTGGCTTATAGGGATGTTATGCCTCATAAATATTCTATGGCATATAGATTGAGATAATTTATAGATATGGGTATTTTGATGGGTTCCAAATATGTATGTAGGCAAAAGGCCGTGATTATGATGTTGTAATTATTTCGGACACATTATTAGGCCCAAAGCATGTCATGATATGAGTTGGCCATCCGAGAAGTGTTTATCTTAGAAAAGGATGAGATTGTAGTTTTTTGATCTATTAATTCTTATGGTTCCATTGTTTGAATACTGGTGATGGTATGCATAAATTCGGTACATTTACAATAGTTGCATCGATGATTGATACGATTTTGATTAGATTATAATCTTATTACTACTTTTACTAAATAAGGATTTAAGCCATCTTTCTACCTTAAAAATGGGTTTTTTCATAATAATAAATACATGTATTAATGTCACAACTCGAACTAGGGCCAGGTCGTAATACGTATCTCAAGTCCCACATTGACAAGAGATCACCCCTTCCACCTAACCTAACCAGTACAACAACCACAAATGTCAGATGAATTCTGACATGTAACAAGAAAATGAAGAAATAAGACTAATGATAACTCTTGAAGTGTCTAAACCAATCCACCAAAACAAAACACCCAAGTCCACAGTAATCCAATAAAGCCTCTACAAATCCGAAGTCAATAAAATGTTGGGACTAGCCAATAATAGCCAAAGCCAAAGTCTAAAGAATTCTAGAACATAGAATATAAAGTCTATTAAATGAAGCATTCCAAAGTATGGAAAGTCACCACTTCAATTTTAACTCACGAACCATTTGAACACCTGATCACTGCACAGGTAAAGTTGAAGAAGTTGCAGTACCTACATCTCATAGGGATATAGATTTCGGATATGGTTAGTGGTTAGAGCACTATTATTTAACTCAGGGATAGAGGAATAAGATAATGTCATCATTCAAAACTAAGTAAAATAAATATATGCAATCACACACAGACACATACATATATATATATATGGTGTCGGGATGGGGAACAGGGTTAACATAAACTTAGAAAACATTAATCTATGATGTATAGCATAAATGTCATATAACAACGAACCCACGACCAATATAGGCCCATCTCTCCCCTAGCTGAATGGCCCCATGCATGTAGTAACACGAACCAGAGAATATCCATATTCGTATATACCTTTATGGGTGACTTGAACCTCCAGGCATAATCAAGGTAACTTCACCAATGTATACAATATGGGTTACTTGAACTTCCCATTCATGTATCCATTTAGGGGATTCGAACCTCCCGGTCATATAAACACTCGCACTGGCTAGTGCATTTTCCACTATTAGTTCTTTGGACTCCACTTTCACAACCTAGATGTACATCTCACTTTAAAGCCTAATTAAGACATTTATTATGCATACACAGCCATTATTCTAATTACTTACCAAAGGAATCCTATTGGTATCATCATACCAACCCCACTTGCAAGCGTTAAACATGCCATAACCATTATTAATCAACTTAGGAACTCGAACCCATTTTTTGAACCAAGACTTCAATTCAATTAGAAATTTAGGGACTCAAACCACATAGCTAACTAAACCACCAAGTTTATGATTTAAATAAGTTTATGGCCAATAAGGCCTTCATAAAACCACTTGCCAATCATCAACTATCGTAGGCCAATGCCATAGTTCCAAACATAATTTATATGTGACAAGATTCTTCTCATTGACATTATCACAAACAGGTTGAGGGTATACCATTGTAAAATCGTTATTCAAGCAAAAAACCATCCAATTTAGGGTAAGCCATGACCTTTAAGTTTAAATCACATTCCCAAGAACCTATGTATGTTAAACCATTATCAAAGCATGTATAATCATAATTTAAGACATAAGAAAACAATACTCAATATTATGCATTCAAACCCTCATCCATGGTTTTCATAACCACTATAAATGATTCATGAACAATGTATAGAACACATGATTTTTGTGCGATAACAATGAGGAAAAAGTCACATTCCTGAGTTATACAGATTGACGGAGAGATTTCGATCCCTAAGCCTCTAGATGACCACCTTGAAGAAACCCTAGCCCAATCTTCATGAGAGGTTTTTATAGAGTGATTAGATAATTTTTCAATCTTCTAAAGTGTAGAATGAAAGCTAAATAAGTGTTATAAGACGTGGGGTCTTAAGGGCTTGGGCTGGGAATTTTCCAAAATACCCCCAACTTAAAAGTTGTAAAAAGAATGCATGAGGGTACGGTTAGACCCGTCAACTCGTATCCGCATCATACGAGTGGTACCCTCAACTCGTAACTTGATCATAGAGTTAGACACCATATTCTGTCCAATATACGAATCCTAAGCCTAACTCGTACCATTAACATATGACTAGTATCCTTCAAGTCGTACCCTAATAAGAACATCAATTACTAGACACTGGAACATATACAGTTAGGAACTATACCTCTCATATCTTGAACATATGACTCATATGGAATCTTCTTATATCGTGAACAGAACTTGGCCAATGAAACACTAGACATCGTACAACTAGGATCCTAGAACCATATCCACACTATACGACTCTCATGGTGTGATTTGTATGATTATTAGAAGGTTTAAAACTTGAGAAATTTGCAAGGGCCAAAGTTTGGGGCGTTTCAGTCTCCCCCACTTAGGATCATTCATCCTCGAATGATGAGATAAGGCAATACAATTATTATTAAACCCTCAAATGTCTTTGCTCTTACCTTTAAGATACAAAACAACATGCCAATTAATTCAAAATCCACTATTAAAAAAGTCACAAAACAAAGATTTTAAGAATCAGTAAATACCTCAAGAATGATTTTACAAAATAGGGAATAGGAATGGATACTTTAACTTCACGTCCTCCCTAGCTTCCCAAATAGCTTTCTTGAACATTTGGTTCCACCATAGAACCTTAACTGAAGCCACATCTTTCATTTGCAACCAACAAAATTTCCAATCAAAGATCTTTACCGGGACCTCTTCATAGGACAAGGAATCAAAAATATCAATGTTCTCCAAGGGAACAAACAACAAATGATCACACACGCATGTTCGTAACATGGACACATGGAATATAGGATGAATAAAACTTATGCTAGAGGGCAAATCCAGCTCATATTCAACATTTCCAACTTTTATCAAAACCACATACGGGGCAACAAATTGGAGACTGAGCTTTCTGATCTTGGGTGTATTTACACACCTAAGCACCATAACTTATCCTTGTTTTAGCTAAGTTTAAAGAACAAAATTCCTAGTTTCTTATGTGTTTACTGTACTTCTATGTAATTGAGCTAACCGATGTGATTAGCATGATTTCAAGTATTATGAGATAGATGAAGACATAATGGGACTGTGGAATATGGATGGCATATGACACAAGAGACAGTAGCAGTCTGGACCAAATGTGGCGCCTAGAAACTATGTCCAAGACTAGTTTGTCATTTATAATTAGTTCAGGTTCTAGGAAGGCAATTATGAAAGAAAAGATTATTAAAAGGCTTAATGTTGAATTTTTATCCATTATTCATTATTCTGTATTAGTTTTTAAAGAGGGAGAGTGGCGGCTTATCTTGAGGAGAGGGAGAAACATTTCCTCTCTCTTACTTTCACTATTCACACACCAAGATCGCCTTCTAGTTTTGGGTACGATGATTATTTCTATTGTGATTTTCATTTTATTCATGAGTTGCTAAGTTTATTAGTTAGGTTTATGGAACCCTTGTATCATACAATCTATCACTTTGGGTTTTGAATTCATCATTGATTGATTTGTTTACATCATACTCTCTTCGCTTATCTTGAATTCTCGTGGTTGCAAACATAGAGGATATGCCTTAAAACACAACTTGTTCGGAAGAAAGGTCGACGTTCAGAAAAGAGAGTAGTGACAAGAAAATAGGATTACCAACCCCTATTTTATAAGTTAATGCCTTAGCATTAAATAGGCATTGGTAATCTTATTTTCTTGTCACTACTCTCTTTTCCGAACATCAACCTTTCTTTCGAACATGTTGCGTTTCAAGGCATATCCTCTATGTTTGCAACCATTAGAATTCAAGATAACCGAAGAGAGTATGATGTAAACAAATCAATGCATAATGAATTTAAAACCCAAAGTGATAGATTGTATGCTACAAGGCTTCCATTACCCTAACTAATAAACTTATCTACTCATGAATAAAACGACAATGACAATATAAATATTCACCATACCAAAACTAGAAGACGATCTTGGTGTGCAAATAATGAAAGTAAGAGAGAAGAAACATTTCTCCCTCTTCTCAAGCTAAGCCGCCACTCTTCCTCTTTAAAAACTAATACAGAATAATGAATAATGGATAAAAATTCAGCATTAAGCCTTTTAGTAATCTTTTCTCTCATAATTTCCTTCCTAGTCCATAAACTAATTATAAATGACAAACTAGTCTTGGAAATAGTTTCTAGGCGCCATATTTGGTCCAGACTGCTACTCTCTCTTGTGTCATATGCCATCGGCATTCCACAGTCCCATTATGTCTTCATCTACCTCATAATACCTGAAATCATGCTAATCACGTAGAGTAAAAATATAAGAAACTAGACATTTTGTTCTCTAAACTTAGCTAAAACATGGATAAGTTATGGTGCTTAGGCGTATAAATACACCCAAGATCACTTCCCCTTCTTTCCAAACCGTATTACTGCCTTCATGGGAGACACCTCTAAGAATATCCAATTTCAAACCTCAAAGTGCAAGTCACTTCACCTCGCGCCCGCATAGGAATTTGGGTGGTCTTAAGCCTATCCTAAATTACCTTTATCTTTTCCATAGATTGGTAGACCAAATTTGGGAAAAATATTTCTGCTTTGCCAACCTCGAACCACCCGATAAGAGATCTACACCTCCTACCATACGATGCCTCAAACGCGGCCATACCAATGCTAGAATGGTATCTAATGTTAAAAGCAAATTCCATCAAAGGAAAATGGTCAAACCAACTACCACCATAATGAAACATACAGGCTTTCAACATATCCTCCAAAATCTAAATAGTTCTTTCGATCGTCCCATCTGACTGTAGGTAAAAATTCATACAAAGACTCACTTTAATCCCAAAATGATGCTGAAAAGAGCACCGAAAATGTGATGAGAATTTATTACCACGATCCAAAAGAATAAATAAAAGCACACCATGCAACTTTACCACATATTGAAGAAGCAACTTTGCATAGTCTTCGGTAGATTAATTAGTCCTCACTGGCAAGTAGTGAGCAGAGTTATTAATCCAATCCATGATGACCCAAATGGGGTCACCCAGATTCTATGACTATGGAAAGCCGATAACGGAATCCATATTAATTATCTCCTATTTCTACACCAACAATTCAATTTCCTGAAGTAGCCCAACGGGATGCTGACATACGATACACTTTACCACAATGTTCTCTACATCCCGTTTCATATTATTCCATCAATACATATCCTTGAGATCATGATACATCTTTGTTGAACTAGGATGGACTGTATATCGTGACATATAGGACTCGACAAAAATCCCTCCTCACAATCCATTAACATTGGCAACACATAAACTCTATTGGTACCTTATGATACCATTACCACCGATCTCAAAAGCCATTACCTTCTGCTTACCCAAGCATCCTTGATTTTCATCAATCGAGGATCTAATACCTATTTCTACTTTATTTCCAAACCAAGAGATGATTGTGCCACCTATTTTTGCAACACACCACCATCCTTAGAGTCTAAAAGGAAAACTCTAAGGTTTATCAAATGGTGAATATCCTTCAACAATTCCCACTTATCATCATCCACATGAGCTCGACTCCTTATAGATAACCTATTAAGAGCATCAACAACTATGTTAGCTTTAACTGGATGGTAGTGAAGATTTATATAATAGTCCATCAACAAATCAAGCCACCTTATTTGCCCAAGATTTAGCTCTTTCTTAAGGAACACATATTTCAAGCTCTAATGATTTGAAGAGATATCAACATGCACCCCATACAAATATTGACGCTAAATTTTCAATGCAAACACCACGACCAATAGCTCTAAGTCATGAGTCGGATAACTCATCTCATGAACATCCATCGATCTAGAGGCATAAGCAACTACCTTACCATACTGTATCAACAAACAACCTAAACCAACCTGGGATGCGTCACCATAGACCACAAATCCCTCTATACCCTCATATAGAGTCAGACCAAAGCTGAAATCAACATATCTTTTATCTTCTCAAAGCTACCCTCGCAAGCATCAGACAATAAGAACTTTACCTACTTCTGAGTCAACTTAGTCAATAAAGCAGCAATAGAAAAAACAATTCTACAAACCTCCTATAAAAACCAGCTAAACCCATGAAGCTCTAAATATTGGTTGGTGTCGTGGGTCTAGGCTTCTTCTTAACCACAACAAACTTCTGAGGATCTACCATAATCCCTTCACTATACACGACATGACCCAAAAATTTAACAATGTTCAGCCAAAAAATTCATATTTAGAGAACTTAGCGTACAACTGTAGATCTTTCAAGGTATGTAACAAAATACAGAGGTGATCAATGTGATCCTCCTAACTTTGAGGGCATACTAAAATATCATCAATGAAGAAAATTACAAGAAGATCTAGAAACTAATAGAAGACCCTATTCATCAAGTCCTTGAATGTCTCTAGGGCATTAGTTAAACCAAAAGACATGACCAAGAACTCAAAGTTCCCGTACCAGATATGAAAACTTTTCTTAGGGATATCTACCTCTCTACTATTTATCTGAGTATACTCAGACTGAAGATCAATCTAAGAGAAAACCTTAGCACCCTAAAGTTGATCAAACAAATCATCTATCATTAAAAGAGGGTATTTATTCCTTACCATCATCTTATTCAGCTGTCGGTAATTAATATACATCAAAATAGAACCATCTTTCCTACGCATGAATAACATCGATGCACCCCATGGAGACACACTAGGACTGAAAAACCCCTTGTCTAATAGTTCCTTTAATTTCTCCTTAGGCTCTTTTAACTTAGTCGGAGCCATTCTATTTCAAGGCATAGAGATATGACTAGTGTTTGGAACAAGGTCATTATCAAAATTGATCACCCTATTAGAAAGAACACCACGGAGGTCTCTAGGGAAGACCTCATTAAATTCATTCACCACTGAAACAAAATGCAAAGAAGGACCCTCCGAGTTAGAATCTTTAACTTGGACCATATAATAGTGACACCCCTTGAGATTAATCTTTGAGCCTTAAGATATCATACAAACCTCCTCTCAGGAGATATGGAAGAACCCTCCCACTCAATAATTGGCTCATTAAGGAATTTAAGGATGACCTTATGGGTCCAACAGACTAAATAAGTATAGCACGAGTGCAACCATTACATCTCCAATATGACATCAAAATCAACCATGTATAAATTAAATAGATCAACCAAAGTTTCTTAACCACCAACATATACCACACATCTCCTACACACTCTTTTAGCAACCACTGAGTCACCCATTGATCCAGCTAAAGGGTTTGAAATACACTTGCGACCAAAACCAAAATACACAGCAATAAATAAGGCCACATAAGAAAGAGTAGACCCTGGATCAAGTAAATAGTATATATCACGGGAATGGAGTTTCAACATA